>NC_079514.1:42495569-42648392 GCF_000801105.2 Raphanus sativus | reverse complement strand
AGTATGAATCGTTTGATCGCCGGTCTTCGTCTCGCCCGAGCCGTCAAAGCCAAACGCTTGAGTGCTTATTGCGACTCGCAGCTCGTCGCTAGCCAGTTTAGCGGCGACTACGATGCTCGCAATGATAGAATGGATGCGTATCTCCGAGTGGTTCAGGAGCTCGCTAGGGAATTCGATTTCTTCGAACTCACCAAGGTTCCCCGCGGAGAGAACGTTTGCGCCGATGCCTTAGCCGCACTCGGGAGCAAACTCCACGATCAGGTCAAAAGGACGATACCCATACAGCGGATCGATCGACCGAGCATCGATTCTTCCTCCGACGACAGCTCTCCCATCACCCCAATCTTTGCGACAACTCGACGATCCACCACCGATCAAACCGAAACTGAGATGCCGGATCAAGCCGACACCGAGATGACCCGATCGTGACGATACCCCAGTCGATTGGCGAGCCGAGTTCCTAGATTATCTCGTACGAGAAAGACTGCCGAACGATAAGTGGGCAGCGCGACGCCTGAAGAGACGCAGCGCCCATTACGTCGTCATGAACGACGAACTCCACCGAGTGACCGCGAATAAGGTTCTCTTAAAGTGCATCCAGGGCGATGAAGTACGCCGAGTAATGGCTGAAACTCACGACGGAGCAGGAGGAAACCACTCGGGAGGCCGAGCACTCGCCCTTAAGGTTCGAAGCTTGGGATTCTTTTGGCCGTCTATGAACACTGACTGCGAGGCATACGCTCGTCGGTGCGACAAATGCCAGCGTCACGCTCCGAGCATCCACAGTCCCACTGAGCTGTTGCGGACATCTGCTGCCCCTTATCCGTTCATGAGGTGGGGGATGGACATCATCGGGCCAATGCCGACCTCGCGCCAACGTCGTTTCATCCTGGTCCTCACTGATTACTTCACCAAATGGATTGAAGCCGAAGCGTTCTCTCAGGTGACGGACAAGGAAGTCCGCACCTTCGTCTGGAAGAACATCATTTGCCGTCACGGTTTGCCGTACGAGATCATAACGGACAATGGCTCTCAGTTCATGTCCGGAAACTTCAAAGAGTTCTGCAACAAGTGGAATATCCGTCTAAGCCCTTCGACTCCTCGTTACCCGCAAGGAAACGGACAGGCGGAATCTTCCAACAAGATTATCATCGATGGTATCAAGAAGCGACTCGACCTAAAGAAAGGCCATTGGGCCGACGAGCTGGACGGCGTCCTCTGGTCGCACCGAACGACTCCTCGCGGTGCGACCAAATCCACCCCTTTCTCTCTTGCTTACGGGATGGAAGCAATGGCCCCCGCCGAAGTTAACGTGACAAGTCTTCGGCGCGCCAAGATGCCGCAGTTCGTCGAGCTTAATCAAGATATGCTCCTCGATGCCCTCGATGAACTCGAGGAAAAACGAGATCAAGCGCTTCTTCGGATCCAAAATTACCAGAACCAGATCGAGAGCTACTATAATAAGAAGGTAAAAGCGCGCCCTCTCGAGCTCGGCGATCTCGTCCTCCGAAAAGTCTTCGACAACACAAAGGAGCTCAACGCTGGCAAGCTAGGGACCAATTGGGAAGGACCTTACAAGATCACCCGAGTCGTTCGACCAGGCGTCTACCGACTCGAGACTTCCCGCGGAGAGGCAGTTCCACGAGCCTGGAACTCTATGCATCTTCGCCTCTTCTACCAATAGATTCGTCTCATCTTTTTCTCGAGCGAATGACCAACAGGTCACTGTTCGCAAAAAAAAAAAAAAAAAAAAAAAAAAAAAAAAAAAAAAAAAAAAACCGAGTAGATGCACCTAACCGTCACTTCTACTCGTCCGAGTGAATGCGCTACTACAGCCACTTTCACTCGGTCAAACGAACTACGAAAGGCTTGATCCTCATCCGAGGTACGTAGGCATCCCTTCACAGGGTCCAGCCCCAACCAAAACAAAGTCCAAACTTTTTCGCGAAAGAATGACGAACAGTCACTTTCTAGTAAACGATGCCAACCCCTTTTTCAAGCGGCGTACGAGCACTCGCCCAAAATCAATCGATTGGGTCTTGATCAGACGTCAGTCGAAGGGAATAACAGCCTTGCGTCACCTGTGCGTCACGCATTGACCGGCTACCCGATGGAAATTCTAGACCAAGTCTAACCGAAGAACGACGGTTTGGCCGACCAACGGTTCTCTCGGTTACTGCAATGCGTCTCGGAACCTTTTCCTCGGTAATTCAATAGAACGATTAGAGATTCTCTTTGTAATCGCTTGATCAACCACTTGTAAAAGTTTAGTTGAATAAAGAAGATTCGAACGAGCAACCGCCTCTAATTTCCTGTTCTATCTGAAAAATTGGGAACTCGCTGGCAAACGCGAGTAGCCGCTCGAATGAATCCTTTCTCGGTTAAAAACAAAAACGATTTACATATTTCTAAGTGGAAACGATTTACTGAAATATATAATAAAAATTCATAAAAGGTCTGAAGAAAAAGCAAGGCAGTAGTTCATACAACAAAAGGCCTTAGCCGAGAAAAGGAAATAGTTTTAAAGGCACAAGCGCCAAAAGTCAGATACAACAAACATCAAATACTAATCCAAGGCAGGAAGATCCTCCTCGGGATGTTCTTCGCTCGCGCCAGAGTCCGCCCCCTCGAGATGTCCTTCACTCGCGCCAGAATCCGCATCCTCGAATGACGGCGAGTCGGAGATATTGACCGGCGTGTTGGAGATCGGTTCGTCGGGAGCTGACTTGTTCGTCTCCTCAGCCACGGAAGGGTCCTTAAGGGCAACTTCTTGACCCGGGAGAACAGCATCAGGGCGAGCTGGCGACTGAACGGTGTCGAGAAGGCTCTTCGACGGCTCTTCGGATCGATCCCCTGGTGCTCTGAGGGGAGTGCGAAGCGTCTTGGCGGCCTCGGAGTCGAGCAAGTCCATGTTCGACCCAAATTTGTCGATTTTATCCATCATCTCCTGGATAACGAACCTCGACTCGAGCACGAGAGGAGATAAAGAAAGGTCCTTCTCGAGAAGATCATCTACGATCAAACGCTTCACCTCCGCATCATAATGCCTCTCTTGCCCGGCGTAGATATCAATATCTCCCTGAGAGATGTTTTTACCTGCCGCTTTCATCCCTTCAAGGCAACGTCTCATCCCCCGAGCCTGGCCGAGCATGCATCTCGCATCCTCAAAGTTATCACGACGGGACTCCCGATCCTGGATCCTCTGGAAGCGAGCGGCGGCTTTCCCATGCATCGCCGCCATTACTCGGATCCGTTCGTGAGTAACCTCATAGCGGCGCGACTCTCGGAGACGATCCATCTCCTTGGAATGCTCTAAGGCAGCAGCCGCCTTCTCTTCCTCGAGGGTCTTCTTCTCGTTTGCCAGCTTGGTTTTCTCTTTCTCGAGCGCTTTAACCAACTCCCGGGCTCGCTTCAGCTCCTTGTTCATAGCCGCCTCTTTCTGGGAGAGTTCATCCCTCATGGCCGCTTCTGCAATAACCGCTTCGTCCTTCTTCTTCAGCATGACCTCTAAGGCGACAGTCGCCTCCTTGGTGTTGCGCCGTTGCCTATCAATCACACCATAGGTCCTCTTCAGCTCTTTGTCGTATATGCGGACGACCTCGTTCCAGTCACCTTGGCTCTGCAACACATCAAAGAAAGAGTTGGGATAGGACGACCAAATGAGAAGAAAGACGAGAAACGAATGCGATGCAGAAACTATACTTACCTTAACCGAGGAACCGGCAGCAGCGGTGTACTCGTCTTGGAAAACTAAGTCCTTGACGAGTGGGAGATGCTCCCTACTTCCCCGGACTTGGCGGACGAAACGAGCGCAATCTCTCTCGTTACAAACGAGAGGAGTGTCCCGCTTGAAAATGAAGTCCACTTTATCCGGGCAAAACCCCTGCAGGTTCTTCGGCACAGCCTTACCCTCCTGAGCCTTCGGAGAGGACCTGTTCGATCCCCGGGCATCTTCACGAACCGCCGCCTTGGGGAGGGAAACGGCAGTAGTCGGAGCCTCCACGGTTTCCTTCTCCGTATTGGGCGCTATCTCGTGCCCCGAGGATTCGCCGGCACTCTTCTTATTATTCTTTTTCGACTTCTTCTTCACCTTAGAAGAAGTCCCCTGAAGACCACCATCGAGAGACGGATCCGGGAGAACGTCATCTCGAGAATTGTTGCTAGGCTCCAAGGCCTGGAGCTCACCTCTCTCCACAGAGGACGGCCGAACCTCAACGGGATCCTTGCGCGCCCGCTTCTTCTCCGATCCGGCGCCCCCACCGGTGGAAGTCTCCTCGGCTTGCTTCTCCTCGGAAGAAACGCCTTCCCTCTCCTTCCTCTTGCTCCCCGACTTTCTCACGAGCTGAGCCCCGTCCGACTCAGTCGCTCTCGGCTCCCCGGGATCAGAGGAGTTTGCGTTAGAGCTTTGGTCCGGCTCCACGAACCCGAGTTGCTTCCCAACCACCAAACTTAGATCCGGCAATTCCCTCATAGCTCTGGCTCGGTTAATTTCAATCTGCTCGGCTTTGGTGAACAAGTTGATTCTCTTCGACTTTTTGGTGATGAGAGGAACGGTGTCCGAACGCCAAACCTCTGCAAAGACAAAAGAAAGCGACTTAGGATCCCTGAGGAAACCGAGCAAAAGAAGAGAAAGAGAAACTTACGCCGCTTGATCCGATCAATCGACCTACGAATCCTCCTGTACGAGAAGTTCTCCCAAAAATCCTGTTTCTGGGACGCGATAATCCGAGCACTCTCCAAGAAATCTTCCTCGTACTCCGCGGTATTCGAGTGAGGAACTGTCAAAACAAGAGAAAAAGAGATGGTCAGGAGTCTGAAACAGTAAAAGATTAAAGAACATTCAATACCAAATTCATTGTTCCAAAGAACACGGTAACCGGTCTTCAGCGGCTCCTCGAAAGCCGAGCGATCGGACTTAACAT
Source organism: Raphanus sativus (assembly GCF_000801105.2). NCBI lineage: Eukaryota > Viridiplantae > Streptophyta > Magnoliopsida > Brassicales > Brassicaceae > Raphanus > Raphanus sativus. The sequence goes on along the minus strand of NC_079514.1, from coordinate 42,643,470 downwards.
AGAAGTACGATCGCTGCCAGTCGTTCGTCTTGGTCGGATAGCCCGTTACCACATTATAGTTCGGGCGTATCTTCAGTGATAACAGGCCTCGATTAATCTTCACCGAGACCAGCTCCTCAAATGCTCGGACGCTGAGAGCAGCGCCAGCTTCCGCCCCAATCACCATCAGCGCAACTGCTAGACGCCAAGCGCCATTCAAGAATTGGCTCAAAGCGACTCCTCGGCGCATCGTGTAGGCGGTGACGAGTCGAGGAATCGGAAACCATAGTTTCGTGTCCTTTTCGAAGTACGACTCGTATACGCACTGATACCCCTTCGGGGGGGACCACGGCCTTTGGGTCTTTGACGGGATTATGAATGTAACCCCGGTCGCCTTGCCTCTCTTCAGCAGCTTCGTCACCGACTCGAATGTGGATCGCGTCGGTAAAACGTTCCTCCAGTCTTGCCCCTCAACTACAGGGGGACGAGCTCGCGACGGATCGAGTCGGCGCTGCTCCTCGAAAATATTTCCCGGGTAGAAGCAGTAGGGAGTCATCCCGTCGTCAGGAGAGCCATCGCCTCCGTCATCGTCTGCGCGAGATTGAACCATCGCTACCGAGACGAGCATACGCTGCTCTCGGGTCATGTTCTCGGTATCCATCATCGCCTCGCGATGAGCCTCCTCTACGCTATCGCCGGATCCGCGAACCCTCTCCAGATCACTATCGGGACCAGTGGTGCTCGAAATCATCTTTCCCTTTTGTTCTCGAGAAAGTTGTTTGCTCGTCGGCATATCGAGTAGAGGAACTAAAACAGAGAGCAAAAGCTAGAGAGATAAGGAGTAGAGAGAGAAAGTACCTGATAAACTGAGAGAAGAATGAGAGAGATCTCGAGAGAGACCTCTTATTTATAGAGAGAGTGAAGGCGCCTCCCACGAGGTGCCATCATTAGCCCTAAGCGGGCCTAATTGGGCCTGTCGGCGGGCTCGCGCGTCACACTCAGACGCGACCTTTCGGATTCCCGACAAAAAACCCTAGCGACGTTTCAGCTTCTCGATCGAAAACCGGTGATGGTTCGCTGTCACATCAAAAACCGGCACAGTCGATTCATCGGTTTAGAGGAGTTCATCTGAGGCATCGAGCGTACGATAGGTCGGTTGTTCGTTCGGGAACATCCGGAACTCTTTCCGCCGGCGGTTCCTCGGTTAAATCAAAGGAACCGACTATCAAACCTCCTATTCTTCGAGCCCTAACTCACTAATTCGCTGCGACCAGCTGCTCGACAACGAACTAGGGGGGGACTTACTGTTGGGGATGGATTGGCACCATCCACAAGGCCCAGCGAATAGGAGGCCCATTACTACCATTCAAAGGATGACCGGCTCGGAGACGGCTTCTGACGAGCCGCGACTCGGCTCGAGACCTCTATAGCTGAACGACGAGAAGCCGATGGAAACGATCAGGCGGCTCGGGCCGAGCAGTCTTCTCGACTGGGCCTTTAAGCCAAAAGGCCCATAACGAAGGGGACGGATTAGGTCAAAGCCAACCGACCTAGGAGACTATATAAGGAGTTGAGGACAGGAAAGAAAGGTATCACCACATAGACAGACAGACTTGCGGCAAGATTAGGGTTTCCTTTATTCTCTTTGTATCTCGCCGCTCTCTTGTACTTCCGGCTAGGATCTCACCGAGCATCGACTAGCCGGCTTTCTTACTCTTGTACCCTCGTTATTCCGACTCTAATAAAACGTCTCTGTTCATCCCACTCTTGAGTTCTTCTACTTTTTGTTGACCAAACTCACCTTAAACAAGAATATAAACTATTGTTTAGATCTTAAGAACAGTGAGATTTAGATCAAAACAAAACCTGGGTATTTTTCAGAGAAGGTATCCCAGATACTTGGTCCTCTACCATCTTCATGAGCACCTCCTTCAACCTGAGAAGTGTTAAACAACACCCATAAACCTTTATTTAAAGAAATAAATCATGGTAATTAGAAGAAACCAAAAAAATAAATACCTGGTAAGCAGATGTTGCAGACCCAAAAATGAAATCTTCTGGAAAATCACTTCTTCTTAATTTAGGTATTGAAGAATTGTTCTGGGCAAGAACTCCATGGGAGGCCAAGACAATGAGCAGTATTAGTAATGAAAAATATTTTCCTCTCATTCTTACTTTTCTGTTGATTGTTAGTTTTTCTTTGAGGAGATGAATGAGTGGGACTTTTTATATACGGAAGAGAACTGTCTTTTTTTTTTTACAAACGGAAGAGAATTGTTTTGCACTGATTATAGAGAGAGAGAGAGAGAGAGAGAGAGAGAGAGAGAGAGAGAGAGAGAGAGAGAGAGAGAGAGAGAGATTTGTTTTCTTTTATGGCACTCAAGTTAGTAAATAAAAATTCAACTAACCCTATCTAGTTACCTTTTAAATAAGGAAAATTGGCAAAACAGTAGTTGAAAAATCTTTTTTTCTTCAGTTTTTGCATCGATTTTTATTTAACCGGCATTGAATATCTAAAATTTTCCTATAGCTGAGTCATTTTATAAAGAAAAAATATATGCCGTCAAAAAAAAAAAAAAAAAAAATATATATATAAAAAGCAATGGACCACCTTGCACGTTTTTCAGACAATTGCGGGAGGTGCTAATTTCTAAAGGGAACGTCAAGACGTGTAAGAAAGAACTGATGAGTCGTCTATTTCCGTTTTCTTTGTGCTAAAACAAGCTTCTTGTAACGGCTATTTATTTCAAATCTTGTTAGATAAGATATTATATACTCTTTTATCATGTAATAGTATTTTTATTCACAGGTTGGTGTAGTCTGGAACGCGTTGGGAATAGTCTGTCGGTCAAAAAACGACTACTTTAAAATCTAACACGATATATTTGATTAAATTGTCTTTCTCTGATTTGAACAAAAAAAAAAAAATTGTCTTTCTCTGATTTCCATGTGATGAAACAAGTCCATGTTTTGGTCTTAGCCTCTTTTAAGGGGTCTTTTTAACTGTGTAATTTAAAATTTCTAGCGAGTCTTTTAAAGAAGTTATTTAAATTAGTGATATGAAAATAAATGATTGAATGTCTTACATTTTTACTTTTTCCTCTGAACAAAAAAATGATATTAAAAGTTACAAAATCTCATAAATCATATAAAAACAGAAAGATTAGTAGAGTACACAAACAGAAAGGACAATGGTAAGTAGTATGAATGCAAGATAACTGATTATTCAGAATTATTTTTTATCCATTGATTTATCAATTTTGAATCTTTGATGATTAGTTTATAAATATGTCAAGTTCTGAAAAAATAACAAATAGGCTTTTTTATGATCGATCTTTTTTAGCCTGCGGATAAAGCCCATGAAAGTTATTGGGGCTTTTGAAAATAAACTGATCCTTCTTATGGGCTGGGTAAAGCTTTACACAGGCACAGATCTTGCAAACACAAAAATATACATACATCCAAGACATGGTCACATAAGCTTTTGTAATGATGGAGATTCAGCAGTGTTTCAAGATTCCAGCAGTGTCCACTGTTTACCTTAGCCTCCTCCTTCTAGACGTGGTCTGAGGTCCACTATTCACATCTTCTGTCCTCCTCCTAGACGATGAAGCCGATGTAACCACCCCAGTAGGGTTAACAGTTTGGCTTCTCCTCCGAAGAGAAGCTCGTACACCAACCTCAGCAATACGAGAAGACCTACGACGGCTCCTTCTCAAACTAGTTGCGTCAACAAAACTATCAGCATCATCAAAAGGTGGAATCTCCGAGGTATGGACTACAAGACTTGGGAAAGAAGCAAAAGGTGGATGATGATGTTGTTGTTGTTGTTGTTGCCCACTATTGTCTCCTCCTCCTCCACTTGCTACTATATTGCTCAGACCAAACTCATCCTCCTGAGCTAAAAGAGCTTGCAGTCCTATAATCTTTTCTCGAACGGTTGCCACTCTTCTAGCACTAGGCCTTGGAGGCAGAAGAAGGCCTTTACCACCGTCTCTATCATCTTCATTGTTACCGTATATGGGAATCACCTCGGCGTCAGTCACTTCCCCATCGCAAACCGGACATTCTTTAATGTTTAGATAAACAAGAGGCAGATGATAGAAACATCCCCAGCAGAACAAGTGACCACAACAAGTCAGAACCGGATCTTGAGCTCTCTCTAAACATATGTTACAGTCAAAGTACCCACCACAAGGAACAGTAGAGCTCGTTCTCTCCATGTTCAGTGCCTTTGCTATCAAGTAAGTCTTGTTGTCCCCGTTGTTTTCGACCTGTGAAGAGTCTCTATGTTCATAAGAGGGCACTAAAGGCAGTGCTTGTGTTGTTGTTGTTTCTCGTTGCCTGATTCTTGAAACTATTGCTTGGAGCTGTCTGATGCGTTCTTCGATCCGCGAGTGAGTAGTAGTCTCGAGCTCGTTTAACCATGGAGAAATCTCGGAACCAGGAGATGGGTTTTGGTTCAAATCAAGTTCCATTGTCTCTACTTGGACACTAGTCGACATGAGAGATCAAAGACACAAACTTTCACGAACCCAAAACAGAGTAAAGTTTGCTCCTTTTTTTTTTGCCACAGATCAACAAAACAGAGCAAAGTTCATGACTTTCAGATCCATAGATGATATATAGATCCCACAGATTCTTCCAAAATCAAATCGATGTCACTTACACAGATTCCAAAACCAAATCGGGGTCAAAAGGATAAACTTTGAACTAGATTTCTCCTCGACAGAATGGTTTCCACGAAACAGAGAATTGAGCCAACGATCCAAGAAAACAGAGAAGCATATGAAGTTTGGCTGAAGAAAGAGAAGAGACCTTGGAGAGGAAAGAGAGATAGAGATCAACACAAGCGCAGGAGGGCGGTGGCCATGATCGGTGGACTGTGGTGGCGAGGAGAGAGACAGAAGAAGTACATTTAAAACCAAACTTATGTCTTAGGAACAATATTGTCTTAACCTCGTGACAAAACAAAAAAACACAATATTGTCTTAACCTTTTTATCTGAACTTTTTAAGGTTTGCGTTTGCGTTTAGCCAAAACGTTAGATTTTATAATAATGACAGGAAATATAATAGTGTCAAGATACATTATTATAAGTCTATTAAACATAGGTTGACAGAAAAAAAAAAGTCCATTAAACATAGTAATTCAGACAAAACATTCAGTAATTTTTTTGTAATAAACGCAAAAAGACAAAATATAGTCTTTAGGATAAAAAACCAAGTCCGGAGAACAACGTTGAGAGCAAGGAAGGATCGAATCCAGCAAACACTGAAGGGTCAACAGATGAGAAAACCGACGGGTCAAACCCTAGATAACCGGAAGATGAAGGCGAACCGAAACCACCTCCCAGCCCAAATGGTTGGTCAACAGATGAGAAACCCGACGGGTCAAATCCTAGATAACCGAAAGATGAAGAAGAACCGGATCCACCTCCCAGTCCAAATGGTTGGTTAACCGATGAGAAAACCGACGGGTCAAATCCTAGATAACCGGAAGATGAAGAAGGACCAGATCCACCTCCCAACGGTCCAAATGGTTGGTTAACCGATGAGAAAACCGACGGGTCAAACCCTAGATAACTGGAAGATGAAGAAGAACCGGATCCACTTCCCAGTCCAAATGGTTGGTTAACCGATGAGAAAACCGATGGGTCAAACCCTAGATAACCGGAAGATGAAGAAGAACCGGATCCACCCCCCAGTCCAAATGGTCCGAGCAAATCAAGAAGCTGAGAAACTTGGCTTGGACTTTGTGGCGTATTGCTTACAAGATTATTAATCATCTCGTTAATCAAAGGTCTGATGATAGGACTCATTGTTGGCATCACCAAAGGATTATTAATAACTGGACTAGGAACAACAAACGGCGTCTGCGGTTGCATCCGGTTTGGACCATGACTAGTTAGTTTCCTTCTAGCACACAACAAATGAGCATCGAATCCACCACACTCTTTACAGCTATATAGCCACGAGTTAGACCCGAGTCCTTGACACACACTGCAGCGGAAGCTAGACACCGCAGCGGATCTTGATCCGGATCCGGACCCGCCAGGCGACATCAAGGAAAACGTTAAAGAAAGTTGGTGGTGAGGGTGAGATTGGTGAGTGACACGAGAAGGCATGTTGGCACAAACCGTGTGAAGATCGATACCGCAATCTCCACAATGGTAAGCGAATCCGTCACCATTTTTGCCACATGCGTCACAGCGGAACTGCCCTCCTTGGTATTTGGGAGAAGAGATTAGAGACAGGAGATGGTTTTTGTCGAAAGGGTGTCTGATCTTTTGAGGCAACTCGAAGCATTTTAGGTGGATGTGGAAGTTGCATGGTTTACATGTGTATGAGGGAAGATTGAGGAGCTTAAACTTGCAAACCACGCAAGAAGAGTTGGCTTGAGGATTGAGAGATGAGCTGAACAAGGGATGTGGATGGCTGAAATGTCGAATTGAGTCTTCTGGTTTTGGCCTTCCCATTGTTTTTGCTGCACAACGTGTTCAGAGAGGGTTGGTTATAAAATGTTATTGTAACTTGGTATGAACACAAATCAATGGCTTGGGGACTTGTTGGAACGTTTTGTTTTGTGGTAGTGAATTTTTCTACCGTGTGATGTTGAGATTCAAAGCTTTCAGTCGACGACTTTAAAGTCAACGGTTACATTGTTTGATCAAGTCGTTACCCACTTGGATTATATTGAAACCTCAAGTATTGAGAAACTCTAGTGCTTTGTCACAACTTCTTAAAAACTACCCAAGTTGGATATTTCAATTCATATTTAAATGATTTTAGTAGTACTATCTATATTCCCATACTAATTTGTACTAGCTATCAAACAAAAACATAAAGAACTAATTATTATATCAAATAAAACAATTATTATATCTACATAATAAAATTATTTGCAGACAAAAAAAACTTATATGGCTAGTGGGAGTATCTAATGTATTGTTAAGCGTCCAAAATCTTGCAATTATAATGTCAACTTTCTTCTGTATTATATTAAAATTACAACTAGATGAATACGAATAATCAAAACAAACTCATAATTGTTAGCCAAAAATAGAAACCACAAGTCCTCTACATACTTTGCTATTTATGTTGTATATGTTAAACGTTTCTTGAATGCAGTTTACAAAAAAAAATGTTAAACGTTTCTTCCACGTAAATAACCTAATCCAGACACATTAATGGCTTCAAATAAACCGGTTAATCGCCCTTCGGTGAGGCACCCGAGTCACAACCATCCGCTACGCATCTTCAAATCCCAAGAAGAAGATGAGATCATCTGCTCTGGATGCGAGCTTGACTTAATCGGACAAGCCTTCAAATGCACAAAGAAAGACTGCGATTACTTCTTGCACAAGTCATGTTTCGACCTACCTCGTGAGACCAATCACAAGTCTCACTTAAACCACCCTTTGACCCTGCTTCATTCCCCGCCGTATGGTCACTCTTACACATGTGACGCATGTGGTCAATATGGATCAGGATTTACTTACAACTGTTCAGAGTGCCAATACGACGTACATGTCGGATGTGTCTTTATCCCCGAGAGGCCGAGACTGTGGAGCGCGAAGACCACGACCACCCACTCACTCTAATTTACAACATACCATGCAAAGGTCGTGAGGACGGTGCGATGTTCATTTGTGATGTTTGTCAAGAAGATATGTCGGAGAATCTTTGGGTTTATTATTGCAAAGAATGCGATTATGGGACACATGTGCATTCTTGCGCGGTTTATGAAGATCATCAGCCAAAGAAAGGAGCAGAAGGAAGAGGACGAGAAGGAGGAGAATCGAACTCCGCGGCTGAAAGGATGAAGTCGTTGATGAAGGCTCAAGATGAGATGGCGGCGTTGCAGCTCGAGGCACGTATTAGGAAGAATACTAATGATGCTATACTTGAGTTATGGGATGAACCAAAGCGGAAATACTATTATTGGTGATTGAATCTATGAATGATCTATTTGATGCACTGATGAAGTTTGTAACTGTTATTTCTTTTGGGAATTTCGTTTGCTCGTGTGTTATTTGCAACAATTATTTTCAATGTAACTTTGTTCTGCAAAATAAATATAAAAAGTAATAAGTAAATTCATGATCAAGTTCTGATCCACTTGATCAGTTATTTGAATTTTTAAAATGTTTGCTTTTAAAAGGCAAATGGTATATGTTATCTTTGTTCTCTATTCATTAATAATAATAACGAATGTTTCAATTCATCAGCAATAGCATTAGCTGTATTGAAAAATATATCGTTAAATAGGCATATTCGATTAACATTCGTTGGTCTTGCAGGTTACATGCATCTTAAGCAAATAAGATTTTAGGGTTTAAAGCTTATGATTTTTCACTTGAAATGACTATACAATGAACTCATGTTGTGGTTTTCTATCGTAATTTCGCTTTTTTCCCCGAAGTCATAGTCACTTACATTCAGATGACTTGGAGATGATATACATTAGAGACCAAGCCTAGTTAATTGACATCACATCTTTATCTATGTCAACTCTTATATAGTATACATTTCCAACTTGATAATTCAATATTTAGAATCTTTCATTACAATTGGCTATGTCATCAGTTATATAAGCACAATATGACTAGTCATGTAATGGATGCATACTAGACGGATAGTTCCACCTCTTGACTTTTGACACCCAATGAGAATTACTCTTATGTAACATATATAGATGGTATAACAATGATAAATTAAGGCATGGTTAATAAGAATACTAATCTCATAATTATAGAAATCAAAGTCCTCTTCAATATTTTGTATTTATATAGTTCCAAAGAGATTCTCCCACAAGGTCACAAAACAACAAAAAAAAAACCTTAGACGCATATCAAGAACATTATGGGTTCAGGAAAAACTAGGGCTAACCCGAATAACCGTCCAACGGTGAGACACCCGAGTCACAATCATCCTTTGCGGGTCTTCAAATCCCAAGAAGGAGATGAGATTGTTTGCTATGGATGCGAGCTCGGACTAATTGGGCAAGCTTACAAGTGCACAAAGTCAGAGTGCAATTACTTCTTGCACAAGTCATGTTTCGACCTTCCCGGTGAAACTCTTCACAAGTCTCACCCTAATCACCCTTTGACCCTGGTCCATTCTCCACCCTATAACCAGTCTACGTTCTCGTGTGATGCGTGTGGTGAGCATGGATCTGGCTTCGCATACCACTGCTCTAAGTGCCAATACGATGTTCATGTTGGATGTGCATTTGTCCCTGAGACCGTGGAGCCTGAAGACCACGAACACCCTCTCACTCTACTTTACAACACGCCCTGCAAAGGTCGGGAGGATGGTGTGACGTTCATATGTGATGTTTGTGAAGAAGATATGCCAGAAAATCTATGGGTGTATTATTGCAAAGAATGTGATTATGGGACACATGTACATTCATGCGCCACATATGAAGATAACGGTGCAAAGAAAGTAAAAGAAGAAGGAGAAACAAGCTCGGCGGCTTCAGAGATGAAGTCGGTAATGGATGCTAAGATGGAGATGGCGATGATGCAGCTCCAGTTAGATGCTATTGACACAGCAGGTAGTTATGTCGGTTCATGGGAACCAAGGAGGAGATATTATTGGTGAAGTCTAATTTTTATAAAATATTATGTGATTATGATGAGTGTTTAATAATTGCTCTCTTTTGTGAATTCCGGTTATGAAATCAATCCAAGAAAAATGTCTTAATCTCTGATTTTGTTCATTCTTTGTATGTTTATGACTTTCTTTCAAAGTGTGGCTTGTTGTAAAATATTTCATCTATTTTGTTATAAGCATAAAAGAACTGTGAGCTGTATGATTATACATTCGCCAATGATTATTAGATATTTTATGATGCTATATTTTTATTTCGACTTTTTGTTTCGTTAGTTGGCACAAAGACTCTAAAGCCGACAGCATCATATGAATCTGAACACTTCTTTTCTAAATTTGTCAATTTTTTTAAGCAAGAAAGAAAGTGAAAAAAAAAACCCACTGTTGGAAGATCTCTACACAGTCAATGAGATCAATAAGCCTAGTTAATTGACCTAACATTTCTTACTATGTCAACTCATGTATTGTCTACATCTGCAGCTTGATAAATCAATATTTTAGAATCTATAATTACAATTTGCTATTTTAATCAATTATATAATCTACAATAAAACTAACTAATTCCGTGATGGATGGGTTCAAAGGGAATAATTCCACATCTTGACTTTGAACCCTAATGAGAACTGAGCTTATATATAGATACCGTATAATCATATTAGCGCGTAGAGACATTATTGTCCCAATATAGTAATCTATATACTACAACTTGGTAAATAGTCAAACCAAAATGCATCACTACTCCCATCCTGAAGAAGACTCACAATAACAAGTCATCTTAATATTTTCACTATAAATGCTTTGAAACCCCTTAGCTTAATAAGAATCACAAAGCAAACACAAAATAAAAGTATTTTAGCTACAATGGCTTCAAGAAAACCATCGGTGAGGCACCCTAGCCACAGCCATCCGTTGCGCAGCCACAAAGCCCTAGCAGAAGAAGATATCATCTGCTCAGGCTGCGACCTAGACCTGATTGGTGCAGCTTTCAAATGCACCAAATCAGAATGTGATTACTTCTTGCACAAGTCATGTTTTGAACTTCCACGTGAGACACGCCCCAAGGCTCACCCTGATCACCCTCTGAACCTACTTTATTCCCCACCGTACGAGTCCTCAACTTACGAGTGCAGCGCGTGCAGTGAGTATGGGTCCGGGTTCGTTTACAACTGCTCCATCTGCCAGTTTGATCTACACGTCGGGTGCATATCTATGCCTGAGTCCGTGGAACGTGAGGGACATGAGCATCCCCTAACGTTGCTCTACTGTTCTCCTTACACGAACGGCTTGATATTTAACTGTGATGTCTGTCAAGAGACAGTTCCAGATCATCTATGGTTTTATTACTGTAAGGAATGTGACTATGGCACGCATTTACATTCTTGTGAAGTAGAAGAAGAGGTGGAAGTGGAACCAAAGAGAGGAGGAGGAGGAAAGGCGAGTACAAGTGGGAATAAAGGAGGAGGAGGAAGAGGCTCGGCGGCTTCGGAGTTAGCTGCAATGTTGGAGGCTCAAAGGGAGATGGAGAGGATGCAGATTGAGTTACACATGGAGATGCAGAGAGCTAAGATTGCTAAGAAAGCGAGAAAAGCTTGCCTGAAGTTGATATAAAAAAATATGATAAAAGTTTGAAAACATATATGTTTCTCTCGCGCTTTCTTGGATTCTTGGAGCTCTGAAACAATATGATTGTTGTTTTTTTCTTGTGTGTGTTTTGGTTCTTGTTTTTTCATTGATTTGTTTCAGTTGCTAGTTTCATGTTATTTTCTTTGGAATAATTACAATTATCTGAAATAAAAAAAAGAAGTATAATCCAAGCCTTTTGAGTTTATTTGTTCTAATCATTATACATCACCATCTCGATTTTTTTTTATAAAAAAGAAAATGTTTGAAGAAAGGTATTAAGTCAAAACTTAATATAATACTGTATGTTTTTTTTTTGACTAATATACGATACTGTATGTTAGTAAATAGGATATTCCAAGGGGTTGATTAGCTAGCATTGACCTCCACAAACTAACTACATTCCCTCTGTATAAACCAACCGAATTATTAAAGGAAAAAGGTTTTGTCTCAGTTTCAAACCAATAAAAACCGTTGATGCCAAAAAAAAAACCAATAAAAATCGTCTAATTTGGTTTTATACAACTTTCAAATGACATCATAAATACAAGAAGAAGACCACCGAGTCAAAACCCACGTCATAACGATCAGGATCACGCGCGGCTGTTCCGTGATCCGACCGTCTGTTTTTTAACGTTTGTGTAAAGTCACCGCATGAATCAGAGTCTTCGGTTATAAAGCTAGAAAAAAAAGAAAGAGAGAGGAGAGAGAGATCTTTGATCTATCTTATCAATGGCGGATGGTAAACCGGACGAGCAGCTCTTCCAGCTTCTTTCAGGTCTTCTCCAACAGGTTCCGATCCCTAAATTCATTATCATCTGATCGTGTTCATCCTCGTCGCTCCCAATCGGAATCGTCTTAATCGAATTAGCTTTTGATTCCCTTGCGATTTGATATCTCAATTGCGTCGTGATCCCAATAAAATAATTACATAATTTTTTTTTTAATTCTCTCAGGTTGAATCGTTGACGAATACAGAGGAAGTAGAATTACGTTCGAAGATCGAAGCACTTGGCTTAGAAGTCACCAAAGTGCCATCAAAGTCTTCTCAACCCCTCACTGAGGTGGAGATTGCTAATGAATTGGACAAGTTATCAGCAAAGCTTGACGATGTTGATGAGATGATTTCGTCTGCTATTGCTTCGGACCCGCAAGTTCAGACTCTTCTTAGTGGTACTGCTGATGTTTGGATGCCTGTTATCACTGCCAACACCCAAGAGAGGCTCAACTTCACTGCCTCAATCGGTGATGAAGATGATGGTAAGGATAAGGATGCTACTACCGATAAGGACAAGAACAACAGCTCGTAAATCTTTCTTGCAGAGCATGTTTCTTGTTGTTAAACTCAGTATTGTTCTGTCTTTTTTTTATTTATGCAGTCTTGTTACTTTCTCGACTCAATGTGTGCATCTCTCAGATATTTGATGGTGGAGATTTATGCGAATTGAATACATCTGTTTATTTTATACTATCATGAGTTTACATCGAGTAAAAAAAGTTGTAATTCAATATTTTGATATTTGATGATTGAGGTTTGATGAAAAATTGAATACAAGTGTTTATTTATTATCAGAATGCAAATTTGCACACTGCAAGTGTTTTCTGCAGGGAAATTAAAAATCTCAGAAAGAACAATTTCTACATGAAAATGATTTCTTTCTTCTGTGTCAGTAGAAAGGCTATTCAGTCTGGAAGGAAGACAAAAGGAACACCAAGAGAGTGAGTGAGTGGTGGGCTTTAAGCAGATGAAGCTTTCTTACAGACGGCGTCAAGCCAGTCCATTGTAACACTCTTTGGCCTCTCTAGTGCCAGTCCAAGAGCTCTGTCCCATATTAGCTGTTAACCAAACCACAAAAAGAAACATAAGCTGAGTTCTATTTTATACTGGCTTTGTAGTAACAAAGACGTGTAAATCTATGATATAGATTACCTGAGAGCATATTCCAAGACTCCTTGAGACACCAAAGAGCACGGTGTAGTACCTAACAAAACGCACAATGTTATATTCGACTTAATAGGCTCAACGATATGTTACGCAAGAAGTCTGCTTCTTACCTTGCTTCGGTTAGACCATAGTGGTTGAGCAACACTCCACTGTGAGCATCAACATTTGGCCATGGGTTCTTCACCTGTAACAATCAACGCCATCACAGGATTCAGAAAACATGGATAACTGAGGTCTTCATGACCGTATGAGACAGACATCCGTTAAGTTATTGACGGATTATGTTTCTTACTTCCTATGAAATCCATTACATGAATTGATCATCTGGTAACGAGCTAAGATTAGATTTATTACCTTTCCAAGTTCAGTAAGAACAGGAGGTACAACTTCATATAGCTTTGAGACCTATAGAGATGAAAGTTTTATTAGCCACTGTACAATGCTATAATTTTATAAGAGCGCAAAAGAAAAACAAAAGTACCAGCTGGAAAAGAGGGTCATCAGGTAAATGCTTCAAGGCAAATTCTCTTTGGCATACATATCTTGGATCTGTTTTGCGAAGAACACCATGTCCATATCCGGGAACAACCTGAAGACCAATCAAGCTTTGTCAATTAATTATGTGGTGAACTATCTTTGTAGTGCAAACATATACAATGTTAAACTAGGATAAGAAGAAGCCGTATTAATAAAACAGGATCCCACACTTCTCCTGTCAATATAATTGCCATAAGATATCAGAATGATCCTTTTGGAGTAATTTTAACCAGTAAATTCACTATAATGTTGGCCCCGCAGTGATAAAGTAGATGAGTATTGTGATTTTACCTTGCCACTGTTCAGTGTTTTCCAGACATATTCTTTCAACTGGTCTTTCGAAATGTTTTCTCCACATTCCTCGACAACTGATTTGATCCAAAGTAAAACTTCCTGTTGCAACAAAGACAAAAAAGAATAGAAAAACTAAGATTCTGTTCTTCTATCTTATGGTTGTATGTACCATAAAACCATCACAAACTTCCTAGATAATATAATACTAGAGACAACTCAAGAAGCTCTGCCATATATTGACAGTACAAAATTTGTTGAGTTTATAGATAATATAGAATACCTGATTAGCCAAACCATGGAGTGGCCCAGCTAAACCGTTTAATGCAGCTGCAAATGACAGATACGGATCTGAAAGTGCACTACCGACCTAAATACAGAAATAACCATCAGAAATGTCAATCCTACGTAAAGGTATCTAAGTTTTAGAACAGGATGTGAAACAGTCGACACTGAGAGACTATGAGCATACATACCAGGTGACCAGTGTGAGCACTAACGTTTCCACCTTCATGATCACTAAAACCAAAAACAAGAAGAAAAAAGAAATTATCATGCTAATAGTTGCAAGTCTTGAAAATAATAACAAAAAATGATGAGAAAATTAAGTACAGACCTGTGGATAGTGATGTAAAGCCTCATGAGCTCTTTCATTTTATCATCATCAAATCCCAACATGTGGGAAAAATTTGCACCATAATCCAAAGACTTATCTGAGGGAATGGAATCACCATTCTTATACATCCTGCAATGATTTAGTAGAGAGGTAAATATGAAGCAAAAACAGCGGATGACAAATCTTTCCTGTACAGGGTACACAGTATGAAAATCCAGACGCTGAAAGATACATGAAAAGAGAGAACACAAAGGACTAGTCCTCACTAACCTCCGATATACATATGCAGCTACGACAGGAACACGAGCAATCAGGTTGAGGCAATCCTCGTATGTTGGCTCCCAGAACCTGGACAGAAAAATCTTTGTGATGATAAAGCATGTTAAATTTCAATGCTATCAAAAAATACACCAGAAACTCTAAAAACGTACTTTGACTTGTGAATTCCATTCTCATATGCCTTTTGGAACTCACTTTGCACCTGGATATCAGGTAAGGAAATTTATCATTCCGCTAAAAGGTAACCACTCACAATTTACAACAAGATCAAGCAAACAACAATGGGAGTTTGGAGATCCAAACCTGCAGAGCCATAACACCGTTAGCAAATTGAGTCATTGGGTGAGCTGTGGAAGGCAGAGCATCGATGGCATTGTACACATAATCTACATAAAATTGAATAGAGGTGTCAGGAATGAGTAGAAGTGTAACACGAAAACCACACAAAAAAAATAAACAGACTGCTTTTTTCTTTTGCAAACTGCCAGAGCCATAGGTTGAATAACCAAACCTGGCACAGCAGCACGGCTTGCCAAGTCTTTTGACAGTGCTTCAACTTGCTCTTTGCTAGGGACCTAGGGGTAAAGAAGGATATTATATTGAGGGAAACTACTCGTCTGGACATGCCCGTGACCAACTTATAAAACTGTACAGAAAAGGCGTACCTTTCCAGTTAAAAGAAGCCACAAAAGACCCTCGGGCAATGGTTCTCCTCCGGACTGGGCGGCAGGTAATACTTTCTGGCACTCAGGAATTGACAAACCCCTAAAGCGTATTCCCTGAAATGATGATAAGATAATTGCAGGTAAGAGCATTGATATATATTATTATATATCTAGGATCTAACCAACCAATTGTTAAGATATACAAAGAGTTATCAGTAGTACCTCTTCCGGGTCAAGCAATGAGGTTTCCCAGAGCAATCCAGTCATCCCTCTCATCCCACCAATCACCTATATTTAGAAGGGGACTGAAATGAGTGATTCAAGGGGAGGATTATTTTAAAAAAAAAACACGTGGGTCATCATGTTTTTACCATATCAACAGTGATGTTTCCCAGTTGGACCTTCCCATGTTCTGATTTCAGTTTCTTCAGACGGTCCTGAAATTAGAAAAAAAGGAGAGCTAAAAATTCAAAAATAGGTCCACTGGAAGTAGTCTGCCTTAACTTCCCAGAAACAATCTCAACCAAACAAAACCACAATATACAAATTCAATGGAAAAAAAATGAGTCAAAACATCACAAATTTTCATTTCATGTAAACATAGAGTCAAAGCTTTTACCTGTTGTTCAGGAATCAACTCTTGCAGCTGCGACTTGAGGTCCTGTGCAATTGACATCATTTAACACAAAATAAGAGAGCAGCAAGTCGAAAAGCAAAATCTCAGGATAACCAAAAAAAAAA
Source organism: Raphanus sativus (assembly GCF_000801105.2). NCBI lineage: Eukaryota > Viridiplantae > Streptophyta > Magnoliopsida > Brassicales > Brassicaceae > Raphanus > Raphanus sativus. The sequence goes on along the minus strand of NC_079514.1, from coordinate 42,627,180 downwards.
AAGAAAAAAAATAGCATTTTGCAAACATTAGAAGGAAGATCACACGCAAACAGAGAAACAAAAATCACCATATCGGTGGAGCTCTGCATCTGGATCCATCTAACGGAATTGCTGAGCGAAGATTGTTGCCCCTGGTTACATATATCAGAATCAACCAGTCAATAAGCATCAAACAGAGCAACCAAAGCCGAAATTTCAGTACGAGATAATGAAAGACTACTCACAACGCGAGACCTCAGCCTAGTAAAGGCCGTTACGCTCCGGAAAAACACCATTCTCCAAGAAGAAGAAAAAAACTCAAAACCTGTTAACAGTATCCATAATATTAATTTCACAATCAAAGTCAATCAATGGAAGCTCAAGCAATCAGGAAACACTCTGAGAAACAGGAATCTATAAGCCATACTCGAGATTCGATCAGCGAAGAAGCCAATTCTAAGATTCCAGACGAAAAAAAAAAATCAAGGACTAGTTGTTCTTCTCCTAGAATCACGGAAACACGAATAAAGGGAATGAGAATCGCTAGGAATCAGCTGAAGAAGAAACATACCGGAGATTCGGGAGGGGAGCTTGACGGCGGCGATCAGAGAAGAGGAGAAGAAGGTGGTGGTTGTGATACGGCGAAAAAGAGCCAGCAAAATGCCATTTGTATTAGATTAAAATTCCTATTTTGACCTTAGGAAACGTTGAGAAGGCAAACCAAAGTAAACCGGGACAAAGAATCTTGTGGTGAACCGGAATCAAACGGGTACAGGTCACATGTCAGCTTGTGTGACTTTTGGCCTTTTTGCCTTTTACCTTTTGGGAAAACCAAACCGAATTTTAATTTGGCTATCGTATTATTTGAAGCAACACGAACGTTTCTAGACCTACAAAAGCTAGGTTTTCAATCTTATACAACCAAACATGCATCAGACTAATTGAACAAATGGATCCTAATTAATGCTCGAAAGATTTGACTTATAATCACAACAAGGGAACATGTGTCCATTAGTTTAGATACTTATATATACTTGACCGGAAACGTCCAGTAAAGTCATCTTTTATATGGCCGTTCAGATACTAGTATTGTGGTCACGATCTTCTATTCCTCTTCCAATATCAGTAACACATGTAGATCAATGTGAAGAAGACAACCAAATTGTTTGGAAGTTTACAGACTAACTATTAAACCCCACTAGAGTTTTCCATATGACTATTAGAAACTCGTTAAGGTGATGAGTGTATGTTTGTTTTGTATAATTTTATATTATATGGTCTTTTGGGTAATAACGGTTATATATGTTGCCAAAAATTCATGTACCGAAGACTGTTTCACCTATGGGTTTGTTATAACAGGGAGGATGAAAGCAAACCGTAACAGTTGGTACTATAACTAATAACTAAGCAAGAGATAATGATAGAAGCAGAGATCATCATTCTCAATTGATTAACTATCATACCGTTGAATTTCAACATTCTAAAATAGAAGAATCAGTGAAGACTATTTTTAACCAAGATGAATAAATATTGTGCTGAAAAGAAGTTACAAAGGCAAGAAATAATGTTGAATATCTTCAAATTATTTAGAACTACAAGTTAAATTCATCACATTTTTAAGTGCATGTAATCTAACCATTGACATGTAACACACATTCTATTATCTATATCAACCAAACACTAGCTAGAAATAAAGTACCACAAAGTTTTCTCCAAATAATACAAAAGTTAATCAAACACATACACACACACCAAAGAATATTACACTTCATCCAGTAACAATAGTAGCACATCTTTTTGTCAAAAAGAAAAACAATAGTAGCACATCAATGAAGTTACAAATCAAAATAACTAGGGTTTTTTACCCACGAAGATTAGATACAGTCACTTCTCCAATAAGGACTGCACATAAATTAAAGTCTTCATTACAACCCTCAAAAAACCTTTTGGCAAAGTCAGTCTACCAAAAGTTTCAGTTTCTCATCATACCCATCAAATTCAAAATTCAGACATCTATATACATGCCTTTGTTCCCAAAAAGATGACCTTCTTCGTTTGATTTCATGCCTCAAACGTTTAGATCTCATCAACCAATGTGATTGAAGAATCAGATGAAACCTTTGGTTACTCAGGACGAATCGTGACCCTTTATATCGAAGTTGTTGTTGTTGAAGATGAGCCTTTCGACTTGTGAAGAAGGAGAAGATCTCATGGGAAACGAAGAGAAGTAATCTTCTCCTACGTCTTGAATCAAACCTTCTAGGTCAAAGTAAGTGTTTCTGTTCGTAGTAGTACGCTGATCACCGGGTCCCCATTCTTCTTTCACCTCAAGGTTTCCACCGTTTGCTAATAAACCGGTGAAACTCGGACGCCTGTTAACCGGCTGATGATCTCCGCAAACCGGTTCTTGAGACTTGGGAATTCTCGGTCTGGCACTCCTTTTACCGGTTTTGACCTCTCCAGCTGCTGGTTTCCCGGTTAAACTTTGGACTAGTGAACGGAAGTTCTTGACGTCGGTCTTGATGACCTCCGGTGCAAATATATGGATGATGCGAATCTTGGGCTTGATCTTGGATATTACTTGTGAATTCTTGTTCATGGAAACCCTAGAACTTGAACCTTTATTAAAACCTTGATGATATTGAGTAACCTCCATTGATTCTCTGACCATTCAACTAGAAGCACAGACGAGAAAGTTATAAACGATTGAGAAAAGATCAGATGTTTTTTTTCTTTGTGAGATGTGTTGTTTGAACAAAAATAATTGGTAAGTCGTGGAATAATACTGCGGCGGTTGGTTATATAATATTTATGTAGAATTCTAAGTATAGGGTTGTTGGTTAGTCAAAAACATTTTAATTAATAACAAACTTGAATATCAAAGTTGATAAATAATGTGCTGGACGAAACATCGATAGACCTGCCCTCCATGACACACACCAACTTGATTTAAATAAAATATTTAAGTGTATATATATATATTAGTATTGTTTAAATGAGAACATTTTTTTAGTTTTATTTTACGAGGAATTTGCTATCAACCAACCAACTGACGACAAAATTAAACTATACTATTAAAAAATATTATACATATCATATAAGTACCTATACATAGGTAGCATGAACCATATCTTTGGTCTCAAATTTGATTTTTTTTTTGGGAGCGTGAAAAGTGTTAATTGTCGGCATGTAATTATGAAAATTAATTTATTATGATGCTGTTTCAATGTTTATATGCATGTATATGTATATTTTTTTTTCTTACAAGTGTTATTACCGTCTAATTGCAATGATATATGGCGTTTCTGTATCTTTGAGTGATTCATACATTCTGTTGGTTAGTGACATCGTATTTAAAATTTAACTTTGTTAGTATAAATTATAACAATATTAGCAGATGGGAGTTCAAATCTTATGCAATTTTTATACTGATTTCTATAATTTGTGGGGTCAAACTGTCATCACTTGAAAACCGACATAGTAATAATCCTACTTTTAGTTAATTTGCTTCGATTTGAGGATGTAATAGCTAAAACCATTAGTGTTACAATAAAGAGCTAAAACCATTGAAGTATTGAACTATACAAGCTAACAAAAGTGAAAACTCCAATGGTAGATTCAGATTACTAGTTAATATATAAACCGACTTGATTAAAAGTGAATTCCGACTTGATTAAACAAAAGCAATTTACCTTTAACCAATCATACTAATCTATCACACTTAGATAGTTTGTTAATGTTTATCTAATTACTTCACATCTATCTGTATTTAGACACTTCGATATATATAAGCTCATTAGACATATATATATATATATATATATATATATATATATATATATATATATATATATATATATATATATTCGTGAGCTCATTCATATCTATGATCTACACATGTCAGAGGTGTCGACGCATATATGTTATTAGTGCTTAAAAAAACAAAAGGAAAATTTTTCTCGTTTGTTTATTATTTAGTAAACTGGTTATTTAAATTTTTGCACTGAATAGCTGACATTTTTACCAAAATAAAATAATATACAAACCTAAAAAAAGTTGCAAGCACATAAAATAGTAGTTGACTTTTGTTTTGCCATAGGGATAGGGGCAAACAAAAGCGACAGGGTGTATTTAACCTCCGTTGACTTGACGTAAGTTGTGATTTATTTTTATTTCAGAAACCCAATTTAGATCATACGGATATTCGGACTGAAATACAGATTATACATCGAGATGTCTTCAGAAATTTTTCTTTTTTCAAGTCGTTACAAATACTTTTCTTTTCTAACAAAGTCGTTACAAATACATGACTTGTAGGGATGGACTTGTGTTACCACAATTCACAAACAAAGACTAAAGCAAGTGTTGCATATTAACAATATGCGCTATTATTTCTACAAAATAACGTACTAACTAAACCAAAAATCTCTTAAGTCTATGAGTCTACCACCTTTCCTTATATCTTTGGCCAAAGTGTAAATTCAGCTTTTATTCATGCAAAGTACCATTGTATATATTCTGTGATTTTGACCATGTTTTGTTAATTCTTGTAAGCAATACATTTGGTTGTAATAATTTATAAGAAGAGGGTCACAATTATTTTCAATATTTAAGTTAAGATAAATCAAGTTATAAGTCAAAGCTTATTTATTTCCATCTACATATATGAAACTATATTTGATATTAGCGTGTTTCAAATTATAAATCTCAGAGATTTCAATACAAACGCTGGAAAAAAAATTCTCAGAGATTCGATGTTTTGCTAAATAGCTGTATTATTATAAATTTAGGGGGAGCAAAATCTTTGTAGTCATTGTTTATTTAATGGTCATACGCGGACAGTAGGACTTGTTCTATGCCAACTTTTGAATCCAATATGTATGTGAATGGGGGCATGAACAAGAAGTCACATCATCATTCATCGATTTAAATAACTGGAGAGAGTGGAGTACTTTAATTTAGGTTTCACTCAATAAACATGTCTAGTGTAATGTCTAAATACAAGTTTGTTTAAATAAAAACTAACTATTCATTAAGAAAATTTGTCTTTTTCGCATTATTTGTTGGTTCTATACTAATATGTGTATTTGGGCCACTTTAGCTAATTGGAGTCAGTCTTGTAAAATTTTAATTTTCATGCAATGAAAATTGAAAAACTCACTATAAAGAGAAAAAATGTTATTAAGAAGATTAATATCCGAAAAAACATTTAAAAAAACAGAAATGTATATTACATCAAGGTGAATGCATATATATTTGGAAGTGTATATATTACATCAAGGTAAATGCATATAGATTTGGAAATGTATATTACATCAAGGTAATTATATGTATATATTTGAAAATGTTCTAAAACGTACATGAATCTATTGAACCCAACAATTTTAGCTGTCTAAACTTTGGTACAAATCGAAAGGGACAAGTCCCATATCTTCCTCCAAGTCATCCTCTAGCGTCAACATGCACGTCGAACCACATGGTCAAACTTCACTGTCGTCTCCACTAGCGGTAACCCGTAGCTCGATCGTAAGAGAGGGCACGAGTTGAGACTTAGTGTTAGTGAGCCAAGGAACTATGCAATCATTATGGTGTAAAACATTGCAAGATAATCCCGAGCAGATGCTCTTTTTTTTTTCTGGAACACATCCCGAGCAGATGCTCAAATCACGAAATCTTCTATGTCTACTGTGCGTGGTAAAGTAAAATCGTCTTTGGAAGAGCAAATCAATGTAATGGCATCCACTAGCTGCAATCAGTAGCTCAAATTGGTTCTCCTCCGTCGCTAGTATTGACAGTGGAGGAAGAGGACATCGAAGAAGTGTGGTGGTTGAGAAGTAGTTTTCAAATTAGATTATTCTCTAGTTTCTTATAAAATTATAATCTCTTGACTCCGCATTATCATTTGAAAGCCTTTGTAGTTTGTACTTTGTATGTAAAAGAAGCTATTTCGTTTTAACATTAACGTGTCAACTCGGCCTCTGTCAAAACGTCGCTTTGGCCGAGTGGTTAAGGCGTGTGCCTGCTAAGTACATGGGGTTTCCCCGCGAGAGTTCGAATCTCTCAGGCGACGATATTCTTTTTCAAAATATCTATTTTTATCTTTTCACCAAAATCTAGAAGAAAAAGCCCATCCAAAAAGACAACATTAAATGCCCATTGGCTCGGCTCTGAGCCCACCAGCATGTCTTCAACCAGAAACCGTAACAACCTCTTTTGCCAGGTACGCTCAAAGCTTACGTAAACTTTGGCTAACATTCGAACTCGTTGTTCAAAGTTTTTTTTTTTTTTGTAAACTAACTCGTTGTTCAAAGTTCATCAAAAATACTCGGAGAAAGACATACCTTGACTAGCGGAGGCCATAAGCAAAAAAAAATTAGGGGTCCACATTTACATTGCAAAGATGTAACATACAAACATGAAGAAGGATAAATTCGAAGAAATAGAAAAAATTTAAGTCGTAGAAAAGGTAGGAACAAAGAAAACGACTAATTATTATTATCCTTTTAGATTTTCAGTTATGAAAATACTATCTTCTGTACAGCAAATGCTTCAAATTTAGTTATATATTTTTAAAAACAAAAAAAAAATTGAAGCCTTTAAAAATAGGAACCCTAGGCCTATGTTTCATTTGGCTCTGCTCAAGGACGCTAGTGCATATAAATATAGAAAAAGATTTATTGGTCTGGAGACATTATCAAAATGTCCAACGATATATCTTTCTTCGACGATATATCAAAATGTCCAAAGATTTGTTGGTTTAGTCTCTTCTCCCTCAAACTTTCTTCTTCTTTGTAATTTATGTGTTGATTTTTTCTTAATTCAAGAAAACTCTTCATCAAAAAAAATGTCCAACGATATATATCCTTTTATCATAAAATGGATCTTGTATAATATCTTGATGAAAAAGAGTACTGAAAAGAAAGTATTTTGGTTTTTACAAGTAGACCAAATAAAGTGTTAGGATAGCCTTTTTACATAAAACATACCAAGAATCTGATAGAGATAACAAAGAATCAAACCAAACAGGTTTCATGAAAAGTAAATAATAAAAATCAAGATCATTTTTCATCACCAGTCCAGTTTCCCTTGAGTTTAGGCCCAGTAGGCCCATCTTCACCATACACTTCATCAGGAATCTTCTTCGCAAAGTTCACAAAAGCCTTTTTCAAAGCCCCAGGCAACAGCCTTGCGACCCTCTTAACATCATCATCAACGCTATAATCAATCTTAGGTCCCCACTTCCTGTAATAATCCAACCACGGCGGCTCCACCACTCCTCCTCCTTCATACTCCGCCGCAACCACCTCGTACCCTAACCCCGTATCAACCACCTTCTTACTCTTCGCCGTATCGTTCCTTATCCCAACATCATCGTCTCCTTGCAACACAAGTCCAGGTTTAGCATACATTGCGTGTCCGTGAAGCGACGCGTAAGCCACAGGCTTGTTGCTCCCTCCTCCTTGGAACTCTAAGTCACAAGCGTCGAGCCAAACTCCTCCGCTATGCTGCGACAAGAACACTCTCCACAGCTCTCCGGTGAAGTTGCTTAGACGTAACGTCACGTGTTCCCAGTCACCAATGTGCTCACCGATTCTCCCTAAGGGAAGGTTGATGAACTTGACTTTGGCACGTGCGGGGCCATTGAAAGGGTAGAATAACCATACGGCTATGTCTGTGAACGTTGCTCCGAGCATTGGTTTGATGTGGAGATACGCTTTCGTGTTCTGCAAGTCACCTTTCTTGACTCTCTCTTTAGCCTTCTTGTCTCTAGGAAGGTCCAGCCAGTATGATCCGTCGTTAGATCCGCCTTGTGGAAGGTTTGATCCGTTGGATTCGATAGGGTTAGGGTTTGATTCTTGACCTTGCTTGTAAAGCAAGGCACCGTTGCTGAAGTACCAGTTAACAGAGGAAGGTAGGTATTCTTCGTCTGGGTGGAGATGGATCAATGGAGAATACGTGTTGAACAAGACACCAATTTGGGACCCGTTTGGCATTGTAGAGAAGTTTAGTTTCGTGTTCTTCAAGCAAGATAAAGATGGAGGAGATGAGTTTTGAGGTTGCCAAGTAAATGTTCCGACACATACTCCTGTAGCTTGTGTTCCTCTAATGTTCGGTCTTAGATTCGAGACGTTGACTCCGTTTGTTCCCCATATCCATGTATCAGCTTCACACTGTTCGGTTAAGTCAGACCGAACACAACTTAGTTTGTCTAGAGGAGGCTTTTGTGAGGTGGTTGTGACTATTAAACCAACGGCTTGATATCCATCAGCCGGCACGGGCTGCCAGATGTAGCCAGGTCCGTCTTGTTTGATCTTGAGTGACTCGGTGTTTGCTACGAGGGTGTAATCTATAGGTGGTTTCAAGGTGTTGCTTGAGAGATCTCTAGCTGTGAGTACCCATCCGAATAGTTGACGGTTGTTTGGTTGAGCGTAGTAACCAAGGATGGAGAAACCGGTAGGGACCGATGATGGTTCAAAGAAGGTTGTTCCAGCGTTGTCTGGTCCTCCTTCATAAACGGACCAGACCTTGTTGAATGTCGAAACTTGGCTAACCTCGAGAGCTCCTAAGTCAATGGTTCGTTTCGCAAACCCATTACCTGATGATGACTCAAGTAAAATAAAAATTATTAAACCAAGAAAAGATAAGTTTTATTGATCTCCAACTTAAAATCAACTGGCGATAATTAAGCGGCATTCCCTAGAAGTTTTACATTCATGAACAAGAACCATAGATAGTACAAACCTTGAGGCAAAGTAGGCAGTGGTGATGGAAACTTGAAAGGAGTTTCCACGGGAAGTGCTTTGAGAACTTTCTCTGATAAAACTTCAGGAGAAGGATCCGTGATTGAGAGACAGTTTCCCATTTTGAGATGGGGATAGATTGATTTGCGGATAATCTAACGATAGAAACTTGAAGTCATGGGTTATATATATTTTCAGTATCTTGGTGTTTTTAATGACTCGTCAAGAATATATAACATAAGTAAGAGAAGTTAAATGCCAAAGAGAATAAGTGTAAAGCATATTCTTCATTGTTAGTGAGAAAAACGCAAACGTAGACGTAGAAGTCAATGCTTATCGATCTAACTGAAGCTGTCGTGCAAGGTTTTATTCAAAATACTGTATTCATGTTTATTATATCCCTTCTCTTTCTTTCTTTTTTGTCTGAAGTTAACATATCGTGCAAGGGAACACTTGAAATTTTGATAAGTGACGACTTGTTACAGTTCATCCAATAGCAAAAAGAAACGTGGTACTTGTTAAAATTATATAAAACTTATATGATTTTATTATATATATCTAACTTCCAATACAAAATCATTTGTAAAATGTTTAGTTGCTAGCTAGGAATCGGTCTCAGAAACGGTTTTTTCACAGGATAGTCTAATAGCACGTGTAAATAGAGCGGTCAAACATGACATGAATTAAAAAAGAAGTTAAGAATTTTTGAAAATAAATATATAAGTTATAATTTAAAATTGTAAACATAGTACTAAATTTAAAGTTGATAATTTCAAAATAAAACGTCAAATATATAAATGAAACTATAAAGTTTTAAAATTTTTTTATTACATCGTTAAATATATCATTAATATTTTTGAATAAGATCCATAAATAATTGGAGACGGTCCTGGATTTTCAATAACCTAAATGCACCTTTTCAGTTACAAAAAAAAGTTAAATAATGGAAAAAGATGCCATTAACATTTTCGGAGTAAAAATGTCATTACATGAAGGAGGACCAGACAACGTTGGAGCAACCTTCTTTTATGTCAACATTATTAGTAGAATATTATAGAAATTTCATGTCAACATTGTTGGAAGCCATATAGTAGAATATTAAAGGAAAATGTTCAAAAAAAAAACTTGGTTTGCTTACAAAACTACCTATAAACCCCAAAATCCACGAAAAAGCGAACTCCACAAAACTGAAAGCATCATGACCTTGTTACCGCCAGAATATAAATGTTGCTTGCCCAAAAACTATCATGTACAAAAGCCTTACATCAAACATGCCCAAAAACTTTTACATTCACATAATATCAAGGATTTAACTGCCAAGACGTGAATTTTTCTTTTCAATTCACGACTATAAATCACCTGTTCTTATTTTAAATTACACATGCGAAATACTTAAAAGCTTTGACACGCACACACACATACAATATCCAGATATCAAGGGCCCTTAAGGTTTCGACCAGGACCCTCATAGAAGAAATGAATCCCCCAATAAGAACTTCCACTTTTTCCTTCTTTAACGCTGTAACAGTTATCATTATCAGCAGTAGGTTGAAGATTTTCTGCTTCTCTCAGAGTATTGGCTCCAGCAACTATCATAACTTTCCTGAAATAGCTCGCTTTCTTATACCATTCCCCTGCGGAGTGCCCACTTCTCATAGTGGTGGTTGTGTGTTTCCCGCCGGTCATTTCGTTTGCGATTCCACCGCCCCCAATAAACTTCCTCAGCTTTATCTTTTAGTGAAGTAAACAACGAGCCAGGCCAGTACCCAACAAGCTCTTCGCCGACCCTTAGCCACCAGTTTCCGCAGTCCTAAATAATCGACAATATCCATTTTTGGTTTAGTTTAGATGCAGATATATGTTTAGGTCCCATATTGCAAGTTCAATCTAATTATAGCTAATTAATTTTAAGGTATATCTCATGATAAACCCAATTTTAATACAGTGTTATTTCAACAGTTGCACACGTTTATTTCAACAGTTGCACATGTTTCAGCATCTAAAAAATAATTAACTAATACATAAAAAATAAGATTAATTTACATTACCAATTGGTTTTAGATTCAAAAGTTATAAGTCATGATAAACCTAAATTTAATAATATAAAATTCGTGACAATTCAGGTTAAATGTATTATGTACATGCTAGATTTATTAAGTGTATGAGCAACATCAATACAAGTTTCACATGGCGTTTTATAACAAACAACAAAATATCAAGAATAGTTTAATATTATTTAGATTTTTAAAAACTTGGAAAGGTTATTCAAAAGTTTATTAAACGAGAAAGTTTTGATAAGTTTTATATGTGAATTTCTTAAGTTTGAATTTGTGTGTTTCGGATTATTGCTCTTAAAATAAAGTTGCATATTATGATCAGAATCCAAAACTAGTGAATATGTGTAGGGTTGCACATCAATTTATAGAAAAGGGGAGCTTACCGTCCAGTAAATACTGAATGAAACAAAACATGGATGGTCTGGTGTTTAATTAAATGATGATCAAAAAGCAGGTTAGTCGGTGACATGAACACAATCTATTACATATCTCTCTTTCACTCTGTACAAGATTAAAACAAATAATATAGATGTAAACTATGTAAAAAGAATAATGACAAGCACTGTAATTTAGATGTAACAAGATTAAAACGAAGAATATGCAAACGATGAAAGATTATAAGAGTACTGTAATTTAACAAATTAAGAAAAAAAAAACAGTTTTGCTGAGAATGATGCAAAACTTAAGTCATGGCCCACATTGTGTTACTATCATAACCACTAGCAAATTATGTGATAGGTTTTTCTGAAATTATGCTTAAAGATGTTATCATTCTATGAAGTTTTCTGAAAATAGTGATGATTGGAAACCTTTATCATCCTATTGTAGTATTTGTTACTGGTACAACTACACAAGTCAAGAAAACACAATACCATATATGCCATGGAATGTTTCCATATGATTTTTTTAATCATGTTTAATTAATAACGATCACCATTTATTAGAAAGATTCTATTTTTGTTTGAACTTCAAACAATATGAGTCAACCAAAGAGAAATACATCATTCTTTTACATATGACATCGAAATAATAACTGTGTTTGAAGATATTTTGTTTCTAAATAAGCACAAAAGAGAGACCGGAAATGAAGTCAAACGGCAACACATTAGTGATAACTACATATTATGAAACGACTTATTCTTGGGTTCACCCCCTAGGGTGAACCCTTAGGTTCACCAACCAATAGGATTGTGTTATTTAAAATTCAATATCTTTTAAAAAAGGAAACAAAATATTATCGAATTATATTATACTTTCAAAATAAAAATTAAATAAAAATTATACTAATCACAAAAACAAAACTTTTTAATCTAAAACAAATATTTTCAAAAAAATATTTTTAACGCTCCCAACAAACATTAAATCTTAGACTTTTGGATAAATCTTAAATTTTAAGATTTATCCAAGAATTTCGGATTTACCTAAGGGTTTAGGGTTTACCCAAAGGTTTAGAGTTTAGGATTAGGATTTAGGGTATAGTTTTTTGTTGATTGTGTTATAAATAGTTTTTTTTTAAATCAAAGTTTTATAATTTATCCAAAAGTTTACTAAAGGATTTAGGGTTTAACATTTAGAGATTAGTGTTTTTTGTGGTATTAATTTTTTTTGAAAAAAATACTTATTTTTTTGCATTTAGTATTATTTTATTTATTTTTACTTTATTTTTTATTTTTAAAACGTAATATAATTTGACAATATTTTGTTTCCTTTTTCAAAAGATGTCAAATTTGAAATAACTAAATCCTATTGGTTGGTGAACCTAGAGGTTCACCCTAGGGAGTGAACCCAAGAATCTCTATAATATTATTTGAGAAGTCAGTTTCCTACGTGTCGCGTTCACGTTAACTCTCACTATGGTTAATTACACGGATACCCTTAATGAATCAAAATTATTATTATTAAATATTTTTATTGATTTTTTTTATTTTCCTTTTAAATTTTCCAAATAACATATATAATAAAAAGGAAACATTTATGAAGTTTAAAAGAAAATTTAAAAACGAAAATATATGCATATATAATATTATTTCATTAAAAAGGAAAGTTCACAAAATAGTAATATTCCATTTAAAAATAACATAAAATATACTTTTGAAGTAATAAAATAATTTTTTATATCTATATTTTCATAGATGAAAAATATATATTGTATATAATTTGATTACATAAAAGAAAATTTCACATAGATAATCTTGATATTAGTAAAATAAATATTATTTATTTTAAAACATAATTTTAAACAGTACAATTTCAAAATAATAAAAATATTTTTATATATCTATCTATTTTCTTAGATTATTACATAAAATAATTAAGTAACATTAACAAATATATGTTTAATTGACTACAAATAGTTTATAATTAGTGTTATTGAAATTTTCTATTTATTTTCATATATTTATTTGACTATAATATCTTTAAATTACAGCAAAAATATCTATAAATTATATTTTTCTCAAATATAATCACAATTGTTTTACTTTTTATTTTTAAGAGATATTAGATAATGAAAACTAGATTTTAACAGTAAACATCTTTTAATCAAATAATAACAAAATATTTTAATTAAAATAACATGATATATTTTAACAAGGTAGATATATTATATTTTATGATTATTAAATTATATGTTTTCTTAATATTAAATAATTATTAAATTTGCTTTTAAATTTTATGTTTGTGGAACTTAACATAACCATAATCAAAATATGAAAGCAAATATGAATTCAGAATTTTAAGATTATTTAAAATAAGTTTCAGTTTACCATTCAATAAATCAAAGGCATAAAATTATTTAGAATTTATAAAATATTTTAATTACTGTAGATATTGATATGTGTTCATGAGTTTCCAAAATATACCATTTACTTATGTATGTAACTTCATTGTGATCATTGATAAATATATGAAAGTACATGCACATTAAACGATAGATAAAAATAATTTGATATGACTTAACTATAGTAAAAATAATTATATTTCAGTTTGAATTTGTAATAATACATGCAACTTAATATATTCACAACATGAGTAACTCGCCTAATCCAACTTATATCTAATATCATAGATTAAACTAAAATAAGAATATATAATTTTATAGTATAATTAATTTTATAAATATAAATTGTAGAATGATTCAAAATATATTAACAAATGAAAATAAAATATAAACTAATTGTTACTATTTTTTTTGTAAAATTTATATATGTAGGCATTAGATTTCATAATATCATCGTTTGTATTAATTTATTGAATTTGGAATCCGACACTTTAGTTTATCTTTTATTTCATTCTTAGGACAATATATCTTAATTTATAAATAGTCATCCTAAAATATATTTGCATATAAAAGATATCCAACCAACCGAGTAACCTAAATGCAAATAATAAAATTAATAAAAATTTAATATATTTAGAATAAAAATATTATAATTGAATTCAAAGATATAAATGCAAATCAATATATCCAAATGATAACTAAATCGACTGTAAAAACAACAAAACTGACAAACTATAACCTATAAAAAATCGAATGTCTAATTAAAGTAATATAATATTATTAATATAAACTATGCATACAATTATAAATTAATATAAAATTACAAACAAATAGCAATTAATTATTATAGTATATTTACTTTATAAATATTTATACTCGTGCATGAGCACGGGAAAATCACCTAGTTACTCTTATGAAACAATATAGTTTTTGGATGAGTATTAGTGACAGCTAAATTATGAAACAATACATTTATTTATTACACTACACAAATGAAGTTTGACCAATAATTATAATGGAAGATCCAAAAGTCCCATCTCTATGTTTTGTTATACATAGACAAAGCAATTATAACACAGGTCACCTGAAAACAAAGCCAGGTAACTAATGTTATCAAATATATATATTCCAGTATACACATGGGACCATGTTCTTTAAAGACATTTATAATCTCTTCACTCCATAGAAACAAAGACACACTCTGAAACAAACCCCTAAACCACTCATTGCAAACTAAAACCAATATACTTAAAATGTGTATATATATAATATACGTTTTATACAATTGATGATTAAATCTGGACTGATCCTGCTATGCAAGTAAGTAGACAGATCTTTAAGGGCAATTAGGGTTTCTACCAGGACCACCATAGTAGAAGTGACTTCCCCAAGAACCTCCATCACCACTCTTCACATTGTAACAGTTCTCTTGATCAGTAAAGACTTGAAGATTCTCAGGGTTCCTCAGTTCATTTGATCCATCGACTACTTGAACGTTCTTGAAGTAACTAGCTTTGCCCCAACCTTCCTCTGCAAACCGACCACTTCCCATCTGAGTGGTGGTGTGTTGTCCTTCCTCGGACTGTGAGTTAACCACTTCACCTCCCCATTCAATCATCGATGCACTTTCTGATAAGTAAGAGAAGAGTGAAGCTGGCCAGTATCCTATTATGTACTTCTCTCCAAATTGTAACCACCAATGTCCTTCTTTTGGATCCTGAGAAAACCAAACCAAAACCGGTTGGCAGAAATAGTTTTATGCTAAACAAACTGACTGAACCGACAACATCACTAAAAGCATATTTTTCATTAGGCAGGCTACATACTTTTATTGACAACACTAGGCTACATATAAAAATAAATTTAGTTATACAATGTATATTTTTATATTAGTTTTAACTAAGTTATATTATTTGTTCTATTCTTGTTTGTAGGGAGCTAACTAAAAGCATCTAAGCTTTCAAAAGATTTGAGGTTGGAAACAAGTCTAGATTCTTGTTGTTGGTTTACCTTCCAGATAAGTATGGTAATGTCATACTGAGAGTTTCCATAGTTTGATAGAGGTGAGATTGAACCACCCATTGCAATCTCCCTGTTGATTTGAACAAACCCTGAGCACAGAAGGTTATAGCAGCCTGTTCCTTGGTATGCATCACTCTGTTTTTCACAATATCAACCAAACAAATGATACTTAGATAAAATATAACACACACAAATATATAAAAAATAACAGAAAGTGAAATATATTCAGAAACTTACAGTCCAATAAGTGAATAGCCTGGTGCGATTATCACCATACAACTGTGGACTGACCTGAAAACACACACAAAGCTTTGAATCAGAAACAGTCTTTTTTAATATATATATTAACAAGGAGGCTTGTCAAGAATTGAAGAAGTACCTGCCAGCCAGCTTCAATACTATTAAGATCAGAGTTGAAGTTTCCACCCAAAACCCAAATCTGAGCTAAGCTAAACTCATTAGGCATCTCCACATCCGGATTCCACACATTAATCTTCGCTTTAGCCCCGTAGAAAACCCCATCTTCCACATACATTATCGCGTGCTACATCCAAATTCAAAGA
Source organism: Raphanus sativus (assembly GCF_000801105.2). Lineage (NCBI taxonomy): Eukaryota > Viridiplantae > Streptophyta > Magnoliopsida > Brassicales > Brassicaceae > Raphanus > Raphanus sativus. The sequence continues at coordinate 42,611,039 of NC_079514.1, read as the reverse complement.
GATGGACACATTGTTAATGAACACACACACAACAAAAAATGCATACAAGAAAACATTATTACCTGGTGACCGTTTTGTGTGAGGACACTAGCTGGCTCATAAGACGTAGGCTTTGGAATACTTTTCAGATTCTTCATACCGAACTTCTCCACGGAGCTTGCTCGATAGAGATCTTGCTTCCTCGTTCTTCTGATGGGGATGGTGTTCTCAGGGCATTTCCCATTCACATGCCAAAGCTGAGTTATAGCACTAGACTGGTGATTCTTGGATGAAACTTTACTCTCACTAAAGACACTCTCCGGGTTGAAACTTGGCCTCATCTACAAAACAAAGCCCATTAACTATGTCAGAACAGAACAAAAACAGAGTCTGTTCGAACTGAAAGAAGAAGAAGAACAGAGCAGTTTCTAAACCTGGACAGCGTGGTTGATGAGCAGAGGGTGAGCTAAAGCTGGTTGGTCAGTGATTGGGACACAATCGATCAAATCTCCATCTGGGCTCTGTTTTAAACCATAAATTATTGTGAAAAAATTAAAACTTTATCTCATAATCTCTGTCAAAGTTTTACCTTTATGGATTTGAGAGGTCGCTTGTTGAGTCGTTTCAAGTGTTTACGGATTTGAAGATCGGAGAACCCATTTTCGCCGGAGACGAGTGAAGGAGTAAGAACCGTCGCCACCGTCATTAACAGAGCAAGCAAGAAGCTGACCCTTTTGAAATTAGCGGCCATGGTTAAAGAAAGAAAGGTTCTTACAGAAAGAGAAAGTTCTTTGGAGAAGAGAGAAGATGAGAGGTTCTTCTGGGAAGTAATAACTGTTTTGGCTAAACCTTCGTTAAAGAACCGTACGTTTTTTTTTTTGAAAAACAGACAGACACAAGTGAAAAACTTGGATTCTATTGCGTAAAGATTGGTTACTGTCTTTTTCTCTTTTTTTAAAATTTTATTTTTATTTTGTCAGAATCTTTTTGTGGAATAATTCGAAGGTTAGATTTTTTATTTTACTTTCATAAATATTACTTTTTTACTGTCAGCTTTTTTGGAGAATTTAAATTTACTGAATTGGAACATTCCCACTGTTCTGACGTCCACCCTTAAGGTTTTATTGGGATTTTCAAAATATATCTGGAGAAAGGGATAGAAATCTCTTCAGGTTTAGACTCACTCACAGTAAATCAAATTTAAATTGATGGTAAAAATGGCATAATGTGTCAATCATGGGAAGATCAAATGCAAATGTTTACATTTTCCATTTTCATTGCCTAATGATATCAGCATATTGAAATTAACATAAATCAATTACAGTATTGGCAGTTATAAAAAAAAATCAGTTGCAGTATTGATAAAACCAAAAGAAAAGAAAACATGCGTAGGTACTAGATAGTAGTAGTAATATTTAAATTACTAAGTCAACTATTTGAGCATTGTTCCACTACCTTATCATCACTATTTAAAAAATATTTGTTTGTGATTGGGTGGAAGTGAGAGCACCCACAATGTGAAAAACAGTGTAAATTTCAAAAAATAAAGCCACGAATTGTCGGTTAATATTATTAGGAAGACAAATGACAATTCATGGTCTCAAATCCCAATCAACTCCACACCTTTCATTTTCCATTCTGTTACATCTCCATTTTCCCACTTTGTATTTCTTCCTTTAAAGCCTACGCATGTCCTATATCATTAAATTCTTATTGGCCAAAATACCTATTTTTTTCTATTTTGATTGTGAATTTGTACAAGTATTCTTTTATAAATTTTCTATCAAATTTCTTTCCCATTTTTCTCTCATTATGAAGATTTTATGTGCACCACTACAATATATATCTCTGAAAGTTATGTACAAATTGCATCTCTCTGCCGTATATAAACCGTTTGTTATTATTAACAAGAATCAAGTTAGCAGAAACAAAAAAGAATCGATGAAAAAAAATGCTAGGTGATATTCAAGGATTATGTCTGGACTGTAGAAAAGTATTTTCTCTTTTTTCCAAATGAATTCCAACTAAAATTTTATACCATGGTATTTTTTTTATAAGATAAAAATTTTATACCATGGTATTGTAGGGGAAAACAAATAGGCTAGTAAACATATGCTATATTCATTTTTCATTAGATCACTTATTTATTTATATATTTTTTCCTTTAGTTCCCCTTTTTTTACAGTAGTTCCGGTTAATATGCAAACTTTCATCATTCAGTGTCGAGATATTCAGGAGCTCTGACATCTCAGACACGTTACTATAACACTCATTTGTGTATATATAAACAAAATAGTTACATGTTGACCAAAACAAAAAAACAAAATAGTTAACATTACACACACACAAATTAAACATTATGCTTGTAACAACATCTGCTATATTTTATTTTTTGAACATAACATCTCCTTTATTGGTTACTAGAGCTAGACATAACCGTAAAGATAAGTACAATGGGTCAATCATAACGTCTAACAACTTGGTCTATAATCATGTCTCTTGAGTCATTTCCAAATTATAACATACCAACGACCTTAATGAGCTACAAACATAGGTCAAGTTCAGTTAGTTAGTTTAATTGTATATATATATATATGTACAATCTCTTGACTAAAACCTTTTCCTTGCTTGAAAGGTTTGAAAAAGAAAACGAATATTCAAAATAGACAGAGAAAGAGTTGGCTTCATCTCGTGGTTTCTATAAAGGTGCCAAAGCGGAATCTTGGCGTGTTATGCTTAACTACATGTCACGGGTATGGATTGACTCATATCACATTTCAACGTCCCACTATTATTATTACACACTACTAGTGGTCCACTGGACCACCCAAAAATGGGCTATTTTATGGGCCTAAAGACTATAAGGCCTCTCTTATCCGAAGATCAACAAATCCTCTGTTTTCCTTTTTCTGTCCTCTCCACCATGACTCTTGAGAGCAGGGGAGTGATTCCTATACCTTTCACTGACTCTATCTTCTCTACGGCTTTCTCTTCTCCTTGAATCATCATCATCATCAACTGTTGCCTCTAAATTTGCCACCCGGCTGGAAGAAAGTTGCCAAGTAAAATTGTACATGATACAAAAGGAAAGGGATGCAAGACAAATAAAGAGGTTGCAAAGGACAACGGTTCTGGTCTTGTCGGAACGATAGGTTTAGTTAGTTAGTAATTAACAGGAATTTAAATTAACCAGATTACTCCTGATTAATTTTTGCGGGCCTTTAATTAATGGGCCCTATAAGGAGCGTTAAGTTATATTATATGCGTTCTTTTAACGTCAGAGGTTAGTGGGCCATTTTACAATTACCTTACTCGAGAGGTTTTGTTTTTGTTTGTCAATAATCCTTCTTTCTGTATCTGCTCCGATGATCTTAACTCCAGAAGCTGACTGTTAATAGGAAGAAACGCTTTGATGAGTGAGTTCACATACCTGTGATTTATGTACAAAATCGCTATAGAGAGCAATCTGCAGCATCTTAAAATGGACGGTAGAAAAGTTTTTTTTTCTACTGTAAAAAAGTTTGTCTAGCCTAGATTCTATGTAGCTGAGTTGGTTTTTTGAAACGTGTAGAAATTTGTGTAGAAAAATAGGGTTTTCTTGTTGTCAAATACTCTGTATTTTCTTTAAACATGATCCTAATCAGTGTGGATGTTGTTGTAAAGATTAGTAATGCAATGTGGTCGTCTGTTTATAATTACTATAGATAAAGAGCTGAAATAAAATGAAATTAAATTGTGTAACCAAAAGAAGAAACTACAGAGCCTTTCATCTTTTTGTAACAGAGCGAGACTCAGTTACTAAAATAAGCAAAAATACTTTTTCCTTTTGCGTGTGTACAGAGTCTTAATAATGTTTTCCTCTACACTAACAGAAATAGAAAGGTCATTTAGGGCTCTCTTGAAACGTTGTCTTCATGAGAGAAGGAGTTGTCTTCATGAGATGGCTAGAAACAGAGCATTAGGTAGGCTTCAAGAGGACATGAACAAGACAAGCTTCTTCAAGATTCTTGCAGATGAAGATCTTTCCTCTGAATCCATGGTAGTAATGTTCTTTAACCTTATCATCTCCTCCTAATTAGTTTCTTTTTCCTGGTCTGAAATGTTGAAAGGTGAGATCTTTGATCTTCCATGTCTAATTAGAACATAGATTTTGTTACATTTTGCTCTGTTCTTTACCAGTTTCTCTTTTACCTAAATGCTTAATTAGTTTGTGAAATCTTTTTACTGTTTGTTTCCTGTAAAATAAACAAATGATGAGAGAATAAAGTTTTAGCTTTAACTGCCATGTTTCTGTTTCTAATATCTTCATTATGTGTGTGTGTGTCTCCAAAGAGGTTGATTCCAAACGATTTCTGGACAAGAAGTGAATGCAAGAATCTCCCACCTAAGGTGACCTTGAAGGTGGCTTGGGGAAGTTCTTGGACAGTGAATCTCTCAACATTCATGGGATTTTACCTCATGGAGAGAAAGGGATGGAAGAAGTTTCTAAGCGACAATCATTTAGGAGACGACGAGTTCCTGACATTCACAAACCAAGGAAACAATTGCATAACCGTTGACATCTACCAGAAGAACTGTATAGAGATTCTCAAGCCACTAAACACTTCTTCCTCCAGTAAGTTATTTAGTAGTTTTTTGATTTTGTGGATATTTGTTTTTTTTTTTATTAATCCACTGATGTTTTGATGGCTATGAAGATGCCAAGAATGAAAAGATGAGCTGTGTTGATCCTGTAATAGCTGAATCTAAGATGAAGAAGAAAGTGGTTAGTAATGTCAATAGAGCTTCATCTTCTTCTTCCTCTGCTCCAACATTCAGTCTCACCATCAAGAAATCACATCTCACATTGTTGGTAAGATTTAACCAAATACACAAGCACCCATTTATGGTTCTGGACTAATGATATTATGTGACTTGGAATGGTTTGCTTTTATTTCATTTTGACCAGATCATACCGTTAGACTTTGCAAATGAGCACATGCCAAAGGGGAGGGCTAAGTTTGTCATACATGATCCCAAGGGAAAGCCATGGGATGTGACCTACGTTCCAAGTAACGCATCAAAGTTGTTTTCCAGCGGATGGAGGATTCTAGCAAAGGGCTACGGTTTAGCTGTTGGAGATTTGTGCACTTTCAGACTTGTTAAACCAAAAGAGATGGTTCTTGAAGTCTTACATGCTTCTCCATGAAGTGGTGTTTGGTAATAGCTCATAAGAGCCAAAGACTTGTTGTAGTTTTAGATCTTTAAGGTTAATGAAACTTGATGCTTTCTTTATCAAAAACTTTATTAGAAAATCAATATGATAATGATAACAAGACAAAGAATTCAAATATAGCAAAACTTGAAAGTAGTAAGAGAAGTAATAGCATTGTTAATGGGATTCTACTCAAAGATCTGCAAAGACTTTGAATATGTTACCATTGATGTAATCATTCTCTACCAAACTTACCAAATAGTAGCTGTTCTTCACCTCCTCAAGCAAGTTTCTAGAAGGGTCAGCTTCAGGGTACAAGTTAGCCCAGTTTCTTGACCAAGTCTCAAACGCTTCATCTTTCCAGACGTTAAAGCTAGAAGGATCAACAATGGTCGGTTGTATAATCTCCTTAGCCGGGAAAACACCCCAAGTGACAGCATTCACATCAGACTGTGAAGTGTTTGACACCCAGCTTTCACCTTTGTTCATAGCTATGTAAGTTATAGATGGCATAGCTTTGCATATCTCAACAACTTCATCTAACTTGTCCTTTGAGCAGAAGAACTCTAGGTAAGCCTTTTGGTATACGTATCCACCAGGACCGCCCCATCCTGCAGATCATACTCAAAAAATTATTTGATGAGGCTTGAGTTCAATATCACTAGTAGTTATGAGAAGAAACTTACCAACAGTTGAAGAATCAGATCTCTCTGCGTTGACTGACGGCTGGCTGTTGATTGTCAAGAACCCTTTGGTGTTGATTTTCGCCAGCTGCTCGTTTATGATCTTTGTCTCTGGATGGAGTCCATCCAGTTCAGACCATGGACTGCTTTTTAAGTTTCCAAGACAGAGCTCCTTGAATTTCTGTTAACGTGTTTCACAAGATTATTATTGCAAGTGTCAAGTGAAAGTGAAAGTCAAGAATCAAGATTATTAATTTACCTCATAAATATCTTCAACGCTTTTTAATGGGACAACCCATTCTTGTTGAAGCTTCTTGTCACGTGCTCGTGGACGGGAGAACTAACAACAAGTAAAGCATTTTTAGTTCATCAGAGAAAGACCAATCTATTCTATGACAGAGGATGTAATACCTGATGATCAGTGAGTGCACCGTATGAGGCACTGCGTGAATCACCCCATCGACCTTGTGGGAAGTCTTCCCAGGCCTTGGTTCTAGAAATATAACTCTTGGGACGGTTTGCCCTTTCAAAAGATTTAAGAATATAGATTATATGCCGCTTAAGGTCTGTGGCTACTAGCTAAGCTTAATCAGAACACAAGAAAGATAAGTGTGGTGGTTACCAGAAAATGGGACGCACATCTTCCTTAATACGGAAAACATTAGCAGGACGTCTCCATGGTAAAGAGCGAGAAATTTTGGACTCTTCAATCATACCAAGATTCTGAAACAAGAGCATGATGATGGTTAGAATATATACTCCAGTATCTAGTAGTAAGAAAATGAGGACCAACCATCAATATTGCAAGAGCTGATTTCTCCATGTTCAATGTGTAGAGATGAAGAGATTTTATCCCATGAGCCAAGATCTTTTTACACATCTCTGTTCCAAGGTGAATACCATAGGCTTTCACAGCTTCTTCATTATCCTGGATAGGCTCCAATGCTGCCATGACTTCAGCTGGTATCTACAATATTCATGAGCTTCAAAGTTAATTCATTTTTGCATATGACTTAATGTCACACTAAGAGAGATGGACACATGCCTTGGTCTTGCAAAAACCAATCATACGCAAGAATCCTTTGTAGTTATTAATGGGCATGATTCCAGGAACAATGGGACACTTGATACCAATTTGCCGACAGTCATTCACAAATTTTAAGAGTATATCAGTGTCAAAGAAAAGCTGAGTAACAATCAGATCAGCTCCAGCATCAACCTGTTCAAAGAAACAATCCAAATCCATATTTAAATACATATAATGCAAAAAAAAATCAAGAACGTTCACAAAACAAATAATGAAACAAAACAGACCTTTTTCTTAAGGTACTCAAGATCACTCTCATAAGCTTCCTTGGACGCTAGGCCATTTTCACCAATGACATCAGGATGAGCCTCTGTATATCAAAAGAGATTAGGATTACACTGATCATTTAGAGGACTATAATCAATTTTAGGTTAATATTAATATTTTCACTTTGATAATTGGGATTCATGCAACTTGTATATATAATATTATATAGGTTTCTAAAAGATAAATGTTTAAAATAAAAATGTATTTCAACAAAAATATATGTTTTATATTTTCTATTTAAGTTCTTACCAGGATAACCAGCAACGGCGACACCAAAGTAATCACCATACTTGCTCCTAATATGATTCACAAGATCCAAAGCGCAACCAAACCCTCCTTCAACCTGAACAAACTTGTTCTCACCGTGAGGAGGATCACCTCTAAGCGCAAGAACGTTCTGAATCCCATTAGACCGTATCGTCTCAAGCGCATGATCGATCTTCTCAACAGGCATGTTAGTACACGTGAGATGCATCATGCTCTCGACGCAGACAACGTTCTGCATCCTAGAGACAATGTCGAGCGTGAGATCCGCCGTTGTTCCACCAGCTCCCCACGTGATATCGCAGAAGGCTGGACCGTATGCGACGAGACGATCCATACGCTCGAAGAGGTTGTCGACTCCATCCTCCGTCCTCGGTGGGAAGAACTCGAAGGAGAAGGTCGTTTTGCCTTCGTCGGTCCATGACTTGATCTTATCTACCACCTTCATCTTCTCCGGTTACAAAGTGAAGTTGTTACAGGTTTCTTAGTAATAACTGATTTATACTAACAGATTATCCCACGATGTTCGGTGATAACACTGACTACGTCCACTTTCGTTAGAATCATTTTAATTTTTTAATGATAATTATAATATTTAAATAGGAATGCACATTAGTTTACTATTATTGAAAAGAGGAAAACTGCACCCTAACAATAATCACAAATTTTAATAATTACTTGGATCCTAAGCTTTCTTGTTTATTACTGTCTTCATTTGAAATGAATTATATAAGTTTATTTACAAGCCAAAAAGTAACAATTGTATTTTTTTTTTTTCAAATGAAACGATACGAAGACACCACAACATTCACAAAAAAAATAGTAATACAAAATTGCTATTTCACTCAATTCTTCAATGTGTAATCATCCTATTCAAACTTTTCAAATGCTGATCATTGTTGATGGATCATCCAGGCAGGTGTATAATAAGCCCACAAAGCCCAATAAATTAAGAAACAGGCCTCCTGATATTTGGCCCAACAAGGCTATGAATTAAAAACCCTAAACCCATTTTTGTTCTTCCTCTCTGCGCCGCGCTCACTCTCTCTCTCAGATAATACCTTCCGCTCAAAGTAAGCTTCTCCGATCTTCCACTTAATACTTTCGTCTCGTAGCATAACTGTTTGTCTTCTGTCCATTGGTAGTAGCTCCTCTTCCCTAGATTTGTATAAACATTTGAGATTAGATAAGCTTCCATTGTAGAAACTTCACTTATCAGAATAGTGAAATGCAATCTAAACCCTAGTTATGGAATCATGTAAAGAAACCCTAGTTTTATATCTTGCTTATTGCATTGTTATATGTAGGGAAGAAAATGGCAGAATCTAAGATGGTGGTTCCAGAGTCTGTCTTGAAAAAGATCAAGAGGGAAGAGGAATGGGCATTGGCCAAGAAGCAAGAAGCTGAAGCTGCTAAGAAGAAGAGCGTTGAGACCCGCAAGCTTATCTTCAAGAGAGCTGAGCAATACGCTAAAGAATACGCTGAGAAGGTTTTAAATAATAATAATACACACTTTGTCTTGTCTTTCATTAAGTACGATGTTTTTTTTTTTGTCTTGTCTTAATGATGTGTTCTTTTGTTCAGGACAATGAGTTGATCAGGTTGAAGCGTGAGGCTAAGTTGAAAGGAGGGTTCTACGTTGATCCAGAGGCTAAACTGCTCTTTATCATTCGTATCCGTGGGTATGTTTGTTGTTTTCTTCCACTTCCAGACAGTTTTATGTTGTGTCTTTACATTAAAATGTTTGTCTTTTTTTTGAAGAATCAACGCTATTGATCCAAAAACCAAGAAGATTCTGCAGCTCCTGCGTTTGAGACAAGTAAAGTCTAATCTAGTCTCGGACATTATATGATATGTGTTTGATCCAAAAACGGTCGATTTGCTGGAAGTGTTTGTTGGAATCAGACAATGAATTTGTATGGAGGTTTATGAGAAATCATCATAAAAATGGGTAAAATGATTGTGGCTGGACCCGGTGAAGGGATGCCTACGTACCCCAAATGGGATCAAGCCAATCGTAGTTCTACAACAAAGGGTTACAAGTGCTTAGAAGAAAGCATGTAATGTGATGTCTCTCTCTAGATGTAGAGATGAAATGGTTGAGAAACCAAAAGAAGATCCTTTCTAGGGAGGAAGTGCCTCCTTATTTATAGAAGGATAAGGTCTAGGGTTTCCTAATGACCTCCCTTTTAATGGGCTGAGCCCATTATCTTATAGGCTTTGTTGGGGGTAAAACCCATGTCCAACAGTAAGCCCCCCCAGTTCGTTGAGAGAGATGAAGTTGATCTCTGCGAACTTTAGGAAGAGGTTTATAAGATAATGGACTCATCGTATACTCATGTCGTAGACAAATTGTCATGAACAGGCTGTTATGGCTAGGTTGTCATAAACGAAGTGTTGTGGGTGGACTGTCTCGGACGAGCTGTCATGGACATACTTCTGATTCCAATCGGAGCTTACTCGGGGATAGTTGCATAAACGATCTGTGTGGACAGTGTTCTGAACCACCCGAGTTAGTCGCTATGGATGGAAGTGTCAGTTGACTAGCTGTCAAGGACAAGTCACTACAAACATCGTCATGAACGTACCACCATGAACAAGCCATCACAAACGAATAGTCACGACTGATAGTGAGAGAGCGGTATGCGCCGAGTGACCGTGAGAGAGCGAGCCGAGTGACCGCGAGAAAGCAATCCGAGTGACCGCGAGAGGGCAATCTGAGTGACCGCGAGAGAGTGAGCCGAGTGACCGCGAGCGAGCCGAGTGACCGCGAGAGGGCGAGCTTTGCCAAGTAATGGCGAGAGAGCGAGCTGTGCCGAGTAATGGCGAGAGAACGAGCTTTGCCAAGTAATGGCGAGAGAGCGAGCTGTGCCGAGTAATGGCGAGAGAGCGAGCCGAGTGACCACGAGAAGGCAATCTGAGTGACCGCGAGATAGCAAGCCGAGTGACCGCGAGAGAGTGAGCCGAGTGACCGCGAGAGGGCAATCTGAGTGACCGCGAGAGAGCGAGCCAGGTGACCGCGAGAGAACGAGCTTTGCCAAGTAACGGCGAGAGAGCGAGGTGTGCCGAGTAATGGCGAGAGAACGAGCATTGCCAAGTAACGGCGAGAGATCGAGCCGTGCCGAGTAACCGCGAGAGATCGAGCTGTGCCGAGTAACGGTGAGAGGGTGACCCTCGTCGAGTAACGACTTCGCCGAACAACGATTTGACGGTGAAATGCTTCGTGGTTGCTCGCCCATGAACCTCGTGCCACTTTGAAAGACTTTGAGTTCGTCTTTCAAAGTATGAAGACCACCTCAATGACCTTTGGCTTGACGATTGTAGTCGGCTCTAGTTCACAAAAAGCATTACAAGATTAGAACAATACAAACCAAAAGAAATGACCACTCTTGCTTAGTTAATAAGCGAGCAATGAAACAAATTTGAAAGTGATAAAAAGATGGATAATTTAGTAAAGAGCTTATCTTTAGGGTGAAGAAGAAGCAAGCTTATCTCGAGCAAAGTGACTACAAGAGATCGATCCATTCCGAGTAACTGCGAGAGAGTAGCAACTGCTAGAGACGGATCTGCTCCGAGTAGCAGCGAGAGAGCGAGCGTCGTGTGACTACGAGAGAGCGACCAGGTAACTGCTAGAGACCGGTCTGCTCCGAGTAAGTGTGAGGGAGCAATCATGTCGAGTAACCGCGAGAGAACGATTCGTCATGAGTAGCCGCGAGAGAGCGAACCCTACCGAGTAACTGCGAGAAAGCGAACCGTGCCGAGTAATCGCGAGAGAACGAACCGTGTCGAGTATCCTCGAGGGAGCGATTCGTCCCGAGTATCCACGAGAGAGTGATTCTTCCCGAGTAACCGCGAGAGACCGATTCGTCTTGAGTAGCGACTTTGCCAAGCAACATATTTGACGTTGGGTTCGGCCCCCTCCTTCTAGCGCCAATTGTTTGATCCAAAAACGGTCGATTTGCTGGAAGTGTTTGTTGGAATCAGACAATGAATTTGTATGGAGGTTTATGAGAAATCATCATAAAAATGGGTAAAATGATTGTGGCTGGACCCGGTGAAGGGATGCCTACGTACCCCAAAAGGGGATCAAGCCAATCGTAGTTCTACAACAAAGGGTTACAAGTGCTTAGAAGAAAGCATGTAATGTGATGTCTCTCTCTAGATGTAGAGATGAAATGGTTGAGAAACCAAAAGAAGATCCTTTCTAGGGAGGAAGTGCCTCCTTATTTATAGAAGAATAAGGTCTAGGGTTTCCTAATGACCTCCCTTTTAATGGGCTGAGCCCATTATCTTATAGGCTTTGTTGGGGTAAAACCCATGTCCAACAGTAAATTGTTTGAACCGAAATCGGTGCTTCGTAAGGGGTAGACTGATTTCGATGGTGGGGTTAGGAGAGGTCTTCATAATGAGCTTGAATTGGATAGATGGAGAGTAAAAGAGGTGTAATATGTTATAGCTGGACCCGATGAAGGGTTGCCTACGTACCCCGAAAGGGGATCAAGCCAATCGTAGTTCTACAACGAAAGGTCACAAGTGCTTAGAAGAAAGCATGTGATTTGGTGTTTCTCTCTAAAAAGTGAGAAGAGAGGCAAGATCTCAAAGAGAGGATCCTTCTCAAGGAGGGGATACCTTCTTATTTATAGAAGGATGAGGTCTAGGGTTTTCCTAGTCACCTCTTTTTAAATGGGCTGAGCCCATTATCTTATAGGCCTTGTTGGGGGTAAAACCCATGTCCAACAGTAAGCCCCCCAGTTCGTTGAGAGAGATGAAGTTGATCTCTGCGAATTTTACGAAGAGGTTTATAAGACAATGGACTCAGCGCATTTACATTTAACGATCCAAGCGAGTTTACTTTGAACTCGTGCCTAGTAGAAGGCAAGTTTAAATAAACTCGTGCTTAGGAGTCGTAGCTCGGCGAGTAACTCGTGCCTAGTGGAAGGCAAGTTTACCGTGCTTTGCGTATAACTCGTGCCTTGTAAAAGGCGAGTTTATCAAACCCATGCCTAAGAACTATAGCTCGGCGAGTAAGCCATGCCTAGTAAAGAAAGAGTTTACTAAACTCGTGCTCGATAAAGGCGAGTTGTCGGTAACTCGTGTCTAGAAAAAGGTGAGTTGAATGAAACTCATGTCTAGTAGAAGACAAGTTTATTCAACTCGTACCTAGTAAAAGACGAGTTTACGACTAACTCGTGCCTAGTAAAAAGCAAGTTTGTAAACCCATTTCTGAAAAAGGTAAGCTGTACTTGTGCCTTAGCGTAAGTAACTTGGCAAAAGTCCAAATTCAATTAGGAACAGAGAGACAAAATCATACCAGAACCTTGCCTCTGTTACATGGCAATGTGATGAGCTCTCAGCGAGAAACTGTGCCATGTGCCGACCAAAAGCCTCCACTTGTGCATCTTCCCTCAACTCGAAATTGTGATCGACAAAGAGTTGCAAAGGGAAGCGAGATGAATCTTCTCCTCCACGTCCGAGTATCCGCAAGACTCTCAACCTTGTGGTCGTGTAACCGCGGTCCCGAGTAACTGCTAAAGACCGAGCCGAATGACTGCGAGAGAGAGTGATCCGAGTGAATGCAAGAGAGCAAACCGTGCCGAATAACCGTGAGAGAACGAGTCGAGTAACCGCAAGAGATCGAGCCGTGCCGAGTAACCGCGAGAGAGCGAACCGTGCCGAGTAACCGCGAGAGAACGAACCGTGTCGAGTAACCGCGAGAGAGCGAACGGTGTCGAATAACTGCGAGATAGCGAACGGTGACGAGTAGTATCGAGAGAGTGAACCGTGCCAAGTAACCGCGAGAGAGCGAACGGTGTCGAATAACTGCGAGAGAGCGAATGGTGACGAGTAACCGCGAGAGAGCGAACCGTGCTGAGTAACCGCGAGAGAAACGAACTGTGTCGAGTAATCGCGAGAGAGCGAACGGTGACGAGTAATCGCGAGAGAACGAACCGTGTCGAGTAACCGCGAGAGAGCGTACCGTGCTGAGTAACCGCGAGAGAGCGAACCGTGTCGAATAACCGCGAGAGAACGAACCGTATCGAGTAATCGAGAGAGCGAACGGTGACGACCAAACGGCCAAACGGACTCCGAGTCCAATCTTCTTCGAAGATACTTCTCCATGCCCCACGGTGGGCGCCAATTGTTTGAACCGAAATCGGTGCTTCGTAAGGGGTAGACTGATTTCGATGGTGGGGTTAGGAGAGGTCTTCATAATGAGCTTGAACTGGATAGATGGAGAGTAAAAGAGGTGTAATATGTTATAGCTGGATCCGATGAAGGGTTGCCTACGTACCCCGAAAGGGGATCAAGCCAATCGTAGTTCTACAACGAAAGGTCACAAGTGCTTAGAAGAAAGCATGTGATTTGGTGTTTCTCTCTAAAAAGTGAGAAGAGAGGCAAGATCTCAAAGAGAGGATCCTTCTCAAGGAGGGGATACCTTCTTATTTATAGAAGGATGAGGTCTAGGGTTTTCCTAGTCACCTCTTTTTAAATGGGCTGAGCCCATTATCTTATAGGCCTTGTTGGGGGTAAAACCCATGTCCAACAATATGCACTAGACATGTCTGTTAAATTTTGTCACATATGTGGGCAGATCTTCAATGGTGTGTTCCTTAAGGTGAACAAGGCAACAATCAACATGTTGCGTCGCGTTGAGCCTTACGTGACCTACGGGTACCCAAATCTGAAGAGTGTTAAAGAGCTGATCTACAAGAGAGGATTTGGAAAGCTGAACCACCAGAGGATAGCGCTCACGGACAACTCTATAGTGAGCCAAGGTCTAGGAAAGCACAACATCATCTGCGTGGAGGATCTGATCCACGAGATCATGACCGTTGGACCTCACTTCAAAGAAGCCAACAACTTCCTTTGGCCCTTCCAGCTGAAGGCGCCGCTCGGTGGACTTAAGAAGAAGAGGAACCACTACGTTGAAGGTGGTGATGCTGGGAACAGAGAGAACTTCATCAACGAGCTTGTCAGGAGAATGAACTGACTGATCAAAAGCTTTCCTTATTTTGTCTTTGTTCTTATATCAGTGACCGTGTTATGATGATTATGTTACTTGTTTACGATCATCTTATTTGACTTTTGCTTACTTTTTTAAGTCGAAAAAGCAGCCCCGCCCACAACGAAATCTCCGGTTTAGACTGGTTATTTTATAATTCCAATCATACCATAATGCAATTGATTATAACCATATCGGTTCAGCTTCACTGTAATGTAATAATCTTCATGGTTAAAATAAGCATCATGTGAAATGAGTCGATCCCAGTTTCGTAATTTCATTAATATTCAGACAATGATGTATCGTTGACTTTATGAGTTTTATTAATCTGTATTTGCAAAGTTGGTCGGTCGTTTGATTGATTAATTAAACTGGTTAACCGGTTAAGTGGTATGATTTATTAATCAACGGGAGTTCTAACTAATCGATTTGACGTATGATTTTATATCTCAACAAGTGGACTTGGCTAGTGTCTACCGAACAACATGGAAATAATTTATGTCTGGTTTTGGCACTTCATGTGAACTGGATGGCTTTTTAAGGGTTATGCCGATTGTTAGGGAAAATAACATTCTTTTGTTTGACCCGAGATTTTTTTTTCAAGATAATTGAGGTGTTCTGATGATTGCCCTATATATTTTTTAAGCGAGACCTAGACCATTTCAACAAGTTTAGACTTTAGAGTAGTTTGTAATGTTTAGTGTATTTGATAATTTCATAAAAGTAAAGAACATGAAAATATCGATGAAAAAATTACATTAGACTCTCGTGACAAATAAATTAAAGCATGCATTAATTTATATAGTGAATGATCTAACCTATACTTTTCTTAATTAATATTAAAATTTTGTATTAAAAATAATTATTAGTTTTTATTTTTTGATTTTCCAAACAAATTTAAATTAACTTAGATTTTCTAGACTATTTTATTTTCATGTTTTATCATATTGATAAGATAGATCTCATTGATTTCCCAATTATGTGTTTCTTATTCTATGTAGTTTAAATGTATGTTAAAATTCTCTTATACCAGGACATGATTACAAAGTTGCATTGTCTTCCATATAAGTCACAACAATTTATCATATTTGCATATATGAAATATTCGTCTGCATCATTTGCACTGCAAAATAGAAAAAAATCAAACATGCAGAACATACATACACACTGACACCACTTACATTCACATTATATCCAATATATATTGTCAAGTGTATGAATACAACCTGTACCGAATGTGAATTCCTTTTTTAATTATAAAAAAGACACGTTCCAATGGAATAAGATCTTCGATGTGAAAACCGTAATTTAATAAAAACAAATACTTTTGGTCAACACACTACAAAATATATAAACCACCAAAGCAATGGATCAAGAATGAATATCAAGAATCACCGGAACAAGAATGGCTGGAGAAGGAGCGACCTTGGAGTACACACCAACATGGGTGGTGGCTCTCGTCTGCTCCGTCATCGTCTCCATCTCTTTCGCGGTTGAGCGTGGTCTCCACCGTGCCGGAAAGGTTATATGTTTATACATATACTACATACAATATTTATAGGTAGTTTTATACGTTGTTGACTAACTATATACATTTGGAATACAGCACTTTGATAAGAACAATCAGAAGCAGCTTTTCGGGGCATTACAGAAAGTCAAAGAAGGTAATCTCATGTTTTTAGCCGAGTTGCTAAATAATTTCACATATTAATCCCTTTCATTTTGAAAATTGCAAATCATTGTTACATCATTTGATCATTGTTTTCTAACATGATTCTTGTAATAAAAAAACATTGCGATTGTTTGGGTGGAAACAGAACTTATGCTGCTAGGGTTCATATCGTTACTGCTATCAGTAGGCCAGTCAAGAATAGCAAAAATTTGCATATCAAAGGAGTTAAGTCAAAAGCTTCTCCCTTGTAAGAAACCAGAAGAAGATAAGTCCCTCAAAGACAACTCTCATTTCCAGTTCAGCTTCACCGGCCGTCATCTTCTTGCCGGAGACTCTGCCGCCGGCGACTACTGCTCTCAAAAGGTATATAACCTTTTGATTTTTTTAGGTCAACTCTTTTTGTCTTGCACGTTTTTACCATTCCTTTTGAAGAAGTGCATACAATTAACATGTATTGTACTAGTGACATAATCATATTTTTAATGGATTATGGTGATAATGTTTTTTAATTCAGGGAAAGGCTCCTTTGATGTCATTATCAGCTCTGCATGAGCTTCATATATTCATCTTCGTGTTAGCTATTGCTCACATTATTTTCTGCCTCTTGACCATTATTTTTGGTACTATGAAGGTATTGACTTAATCATCCTTATCCCTAAAGCCAGATAACTTATACAGATTAGGGCGTTTCAAGTTTCTTGTGATATAAGTCAAATGACCATAAGAATACATTATTGTATGGGTACCCTTATTGTATAGATAATGAAATGGAAAAAATGGGAGGATCAAGTTCTAGAAAAAGACTACAACCAAGACCAAGGTATATTAATATGCAAAGTAATACTTAGTATATATAATTAACTAATATATAAAGGGTTAGAGTCATTAACCCTATGTATATACACAGTGATCCAGAAGAACTATACAGCGGTCAGAGAACACGACTTCATCAGGGGACGATTTCTTGGAGTTGGAAAAGCTGATGCTTTCTTTGGATGGGTGGTTAGTGTTATTTTTTTTTGGGTCTTCTAATAAGTTATCTTGACTCGCAAGACATGTTTGTTTGTGTGTACATGGAAGTTTTTGAGCGTTTTGAGTGTGTTTTTGTAGCATTCGTTTATGAAGCAGTTTCTTGCATCAGTCAATGAATCAGATTACATCACAATGAGGCTAGGGTTTATCACGGTAGTATCTCGAGCTTTCTTTATTCTATGAATTGAGTTTCCCTCTACTATAAAATCTCATGACAAGTTGATGCTTCTTGTTTTATATATAGACTCATTGCAAGACCAATCCAAAATTCAATTTCCACGGGTATCTAATACGTGCTCTCAATTCTGATTTCAAGAAAGTTGTCGGTATCAGGTAAAAGTTTCATGAATATTCCATAAAAACCAAAAGTATCCATATTGTATTGAGTACATGCTAATGTATATATCAAATTGCAGTTGGTACCTTTGGGTATTTGTGGTTTTCTTCTTGCTTCTAAACATTACTGGTAAAGCTACTGATATCTTAACTTGCAATCCAAGCAAGCTTTCTACTCTGTTTTTATCCCCTGGTTAATGACCATAAAATCCATCTTTCTTGTAGCATGGCATGTTTACTTCTTGCTAGCTTTTGTTCCTTTGATTGTAAGTCCCTAAACCATTCCATGTATCCTTCATATCCATCTTGAGATCGGTTGGCTTAGACTGTTTTTTTGCCTCCTCAGCTTTTGCTTGCCGTGGGGATGAAACTGGAGCATATCATCACAGAATTGGCTCATGAAGTTGCAGAGAAACACATTGCTGTAGAGGGAGATTTGGTAGTGAGACCATCAGATGATCTGTTCTGGTTTAAAAGTCCACGGCTAGTTCTCTTCTTGATCCATTTCATTCTGTTCCAAAACTCGTTTGAACTGGCCTTCATCTTCTTTATCTTTGTAAGTGCTCTTTACCATAATATGAAACCTAATAAAAACAAAGAAAACACATGCCTCTCACAAAGATTGCTGCACACGTAACAAAACAACAGGCTCAATATGGTTTTGATTCTTGCATCATGGGACAAGTCCAGTTCATAATTCCAAGACTAGTTATTGGGTAACTAATAGTCAAAGCTTTCTTACATCTCCTTGTGCTGAATCTTGAAATGTAGAATCATTTGACTCTGCTTTTTTTCCTCTGTTTAGGGTATTGGTTCAGCTTCTCTGCAGTTACAGTACCTTACCACTCTACGCCCTCGTCGCTCAGGTACAGATTCTTGTCTTCTGATGGAAACTGGATAGAGACATAAACTCAAAACCACCACACTTCTGATTATTATTCTTCTTCTTGTCTGGTATTTTGGTGACAAGATGGGAAGTTCATTCAAAGGTGCAATATTCACGGATCAGACACAACAACAGATTGCTGGATGGGCAAAATCTGCAAAGATGGCTAAAAAGAAAGGCTCAACTCATGCAGGTTCCAGTCACGGTGGCACTTCAAACCCTGTAGCCACTCCTTCACCGAAGTCTATCCAGTTACAATCTCTTCTAGCCAAAGGCTCCTCCTCTCAACAAACTAACCTCTCTCAGGGGAAACCTGAGATTGTTGAGGAATAGTAACGTCCTAAACAAAAGCTTCCATCAGATTCTGTTTCAGACAAGAACACTTCATTAACTTTTTGTAATATACAAAATCTGATTTAACGGTGTTTGTAAGAATATTACTTTAAGTCTCTGCCTGTCTGATTGAATACAAGATTTGCTTTTTTTTCAAGAAGATATCACTCTTGTTTCCACAAATGTTGGTTATTTTCTTATATAACCCACATCAAACAGACAACGAATCCAACAGTTTTGGTTTGAAGAAAGAAACAGACACCATGAGATAACCGGGAACATGATGAGATCAAAATCTGATTTTGAGTTGTAACAGACAACATAGAGAGGAAAACAAGTAAGAGAACTTTTAAGATGGGAGAAAAAATAATTGTTTGCCATCATTCCTCTGAGGCACATAGCTGCGTTAAGGTCCACACTATGATCAAGTTCCTGCAACACAAAGAGTGATCACTTCAAGCTAACCGAGATGAAGTCATGAAAGCAGAAGCCTACATGCCGCTCCACAGAGTGTGTGTGAAGGCGGGTGGGAGGTTGTGTTGGATTAAGCTTGAAGTAAAACTTGAGGAGCAAGCAACCTAATCCTATTGAGTTATAGATTAGGAAAATATCTATTTTGCTAAACCTAATGATTTTAGGAAATTATGAGTTCTATATATTAAGATGCATATGTGATGCATAGCGTGTGGTTTTATGATTTTGTGATCTTGAGTTTTTGAGTTGATTAATAAGAGAAGGACTTCTTATTAAAGTTGTGATTCTATATTTGGTATCAGAGCCAAGAACTAAGAACGAGAAGCTACAACAATGGGAGAACCAAAAGGAGAGATCGTGTTGCATAAGGAATCAAATCCAACTACCATAAAATTTCCGATGCTGAATTCTACTAATTACACAGTTTGGGCAATGAGGATGGAGATAGCTCTTCAGGTCAGTGATGTGTGGGAGACAATAGAACCGGGCATCGATGACAAGAAGAAAAATTATTTGGCGACTGCTTTATTGTTTCAATCCATACCAAAGGCCTTGATCTTAACCATCGGTCGTTTTAAGACAGCAAAGGCGGTGTGGGATGCGATAAAGGCAAGACATGTTGGAGCTGAACGAGTTAGAGAAGCTAGATTATCGACCTTGGAGGCAGAGTTTAATAAACTTAAAATGAAAGATGAAGAAAACATTGATACCTTCGCTGGGAGAATCTCAGAACTCTCGTCTAAGTCAGCTTCCCTTGGAGAAATTATTGAAGAACCAAAACTTGTGAAGAAGTTTCTCCAGAGTCTACCAAAGAAGAGATATATTCAGATTGTGGCATCAATTGAGCAGATGCTAGACCTAAAAACCACCAGCTTTGAGGACATAGTTGGCAGGTTAAAAACGTATGAAGAGAGAACGCACGAAGAAGATGAAGAACATGTTGATCAAGAGAAATTGATGTACGCTAATTCTGAATCTTCTCAAGAAAGTTATGGTCGAGACAGAGGACGGCTTGGACGTGGAAATTACCGAGGACGTGGTCGTGGTAGATACAACAACTTCCAGCAGCAAAGAGAAGCTTATCGACAAGGAAGCCCGCGTGATATATCACACATCACCTGTTTTAAATGTGACAAACATGGACATTACGCGAACGACTGCCCAGATAAGCAATTAAAGTTGCAGGAAGTTTCTGAGAAGGATGATGATGATACTCAAGGAGCAGATAAATTGATGATGCACGAGGTCGTCTATCTCAATGAGAAGAAGGTCAACCCAAGCACCTTCGAATCTGATTATGACAATCAAAACCTGTGGTATCTCGACAACGGAGCAAGTAATCACATGAGTGGAAATCGTATGGCTTTCTATATGATTGATGAATCAATTACTGGAAAAGTGCGTTTCGGAGACGACTCACGTGTTGATATTAAAGGAAAAGGATCGATTCGATTTGCTCTCCCGGGAGGAGCTAAGAAAATACTAAGTGATGTGTACTACATTCCAGCTTTGAAGAGTAACATTGTGAGCTTGGGACAGGCAACAGAAGTAGGTTGTGAGGTACGAATGAAGAATAATACTTTGATGCTGTTTGATCGCCTGGGACATCTCATGATCGAGACCACACGTTCAAGGAACCGACTATACAAAGTCAGCCTGCGAACAGATGCCATCCAGTGTCTTCAGATTACATTTACGGAGTCATCCAAGTGGCATGCACGACTTGGTCATGTTAACATAGAGACAATGAAGATGATGATAAACAAAGACCTTGTCACCGGCATTCCCAACATTGAAGTTGCAAAAGAAACATGTGCATCCTGTTTACTTGGAAAGCAAGCCAGACAACCGTTTCCTCAAGCAACTCAATATCGAGCATGCCAACCTTTAGAGCTTATCCACGGAGACCTATGCGGGCCCATTACTCCTGCTACGCCAGGACAAAAGAGATATGTGTTTGTTCTCATAGATGATTTTTCGCGGTATATGTGGACGGTTCTACTAAAAGAGAAAAGTGAAGCATTTGAAAGCTTTAAAAGCTTTAAAGCGATGGTTGAGCAAGAAACAAAAGCTACAATACAAACATTACGAACGGATAGAGGTGGCGAGTTTACATCTCATGAGTTTGAAGCTTTCTGCGCTAAACACGGTATCAAAAGACATCTCACTGCGCCTTACTCTCCACAGCAAAACGGAGTCGTCGAAAGACGGTACCGTACACTACTTGAGATGACTAGGAGCATACTAAAACACATGGGCGTTCCTAATTATTTGTGGGGAGAAGCAGTGCGACACGCTACCTACCTGATCAACAGACTCGCAACAAGATCACTCGATGGGCAGACACCGTATGAATCTCTCTGCTGCAAGAAACCAAACCTCAATCACTTGAGAATATTCGGATGTGTGTGCTATGCGAAGACAGACTCGGTGGGTAGAAAGAAGCTTGATGATCGTTCAAGGTGTTTGGTACATCTCGGGACGAAACCTGGATCTAAAGCCTATCGGCTCTTGGATCCAATGACGAGGAGGATAGTAGTAAACCGTGATGTTATTTTTACAGAAGATGAAAGATGGGACTGGAGTAAAGAGAAGCAGAAAGACGGGTGTAACTTTGAGCTGGAGATAAAAGGTTTCATTGATAGTGAAGGAACAGAGGAGGTCTGTGAGAATGAAGATGAAAGGGTTTCAATAGATGAAACTGGAGAAGTAGACGGAGATGAGGAGGAGGAAGAACAAGAAGAGTTCGTTCCTAGAAGATCACAACGGTTAACCAGGCCACCTGCTCATCTAGACGACTACATCCTCCTTGCTGATATAGAGTCTGAACGTTTGCTCATGGTCATTAATGATGAGCCTTGGAGCTTCGCAGAAGCTAAGGAGTTACAGGTCTGGATTGATGCATGTGTTGATGAGATAGCATCCATTGAAAGGAACAATACTTGGATACTTGTTGAGCTGCCTAAAGGAGTGAAACCAATCGGGCTGAAGTGGGTCTTTAAAATCAAACGTAACGCCGATGGGAGCATCACCAAATACAAAGCTAGGCTCGTGGCTAAAGGATATGTTCAGAAACAGGGGATAGACTACGATGAAGTGTTTGCTCCGGTAGCAAGAATGGAGACGATTCGTTTGGTCATAGCGTTAGCTGCCTCATCTGGTTGGGAAATCCATCACATGGATGTAAAAACGGCCTTCTTACATGGTGATCTGAAAGAAGACGTGTATGTCTCTCAACCCGAAGGATTTACAGTCGCCGGACAAGAGGGGAAGGTGTACAAACTAAAGAAGGCGTTGTACGGTCTCAAACAAGCACCAAGAGCATGGAATGTTAAGCTGAATAAAATTCTTGTTGGCCTTAATTTCCACAGGTGCTCAAAGGAGCCATCGCTCTACAGAAGACGAGATAGGACGGACCTTCTGATCGTGGTAGTGTATGTAGATGACCTACTCATAACAGGGTCTTCTTTGTCGGCAATAAAAAGATTCAAAGAAAGTATGGCGATTGAGTTTGAGATGAGTGATCTTGGGAGATTGTCATATTATTTGGGAATTGAGGTACATCAGTTCAGTGGAGGCATTACAATGAAACATAGTCGATATGCGTCAAAGATACTTGAAGAAAACGGTATGGGAACGTGTAACTTGAGCCATATACCTATGAAGTTCAACTTGAAATTGTCTAAGGCGCCTGCGGAGAAACCCATTGATGAAACAGAGTACAGAAGAAACATAGGCTGCCTGCGATATCTGATACATACTCGTCCTGACTTGTCTTTCAGTGTTGGGCTACTAAGTCGTTATATGCAAGAACCTAAAGAATCACATGGTGTGGCGTTAAAGCAGATACTAAGGTATATTCGCGGAACTAATTCTCATGGGATTATGTTCTGTCATTCGTCGAAGCTAGAGGTGGTTGGTTTCAGTGATAGTTCACATAACGTAGATGAAGACGACGGCAAGAGCACATCTGGTCACGTCTTCTATCTTGATGACAGTCTGATAACGTGGTCGTCACACAAATAAGAGATTGTAGCTTTATCATCCTGTGAGGCTGAATTCATGGCTGCCACAGAAGCAGCAAAACAAGCAATATGGATACAAGAGATGCTGGGTGAAGTCGTTGAAAGAAGCTGTGAAAAGGTGAAGATAATGGTGGATAACAAGTCTGCAATTGCACTCACTAAAAACCATGTTTTCCATGGTCGAAGCAAACATATCCATCGCAGGTTTCATTTTATTCGAGAATGTGTCGAGAAGGAACAAATTGAAGTTGAGCATGTACCAGGAAGCTGGCAGAGAGCTGACATATTGACGAAGTCACTGGCAAGAACCAAGTTTGTTGAAATGAGGAATTTGATCGGGGTCAAGAACATGGATGAAGAAAAGCTCAAGCTTATGGGGGAGAATGTTAGATTAAGCTTGAAGTAAAACTTGAGGAGCAAGCAACCTAATTCTATTGAGTTATAGATTAGGAAAATATCTATTTTGCTAAACCTAATGATTTTAAGAAATTATGAGTTCTATATATTAAGATGCATATGTGATGCATAGCGTGTGGTTTTATGATTTTGTGATCTTGAGTTTTTGAGTTGATTAATAAGAGAGGGACTTCTTATTAAAGTTGTGATTCTATAGGTTGCTCTCGCAAAAGCCAAGGGGACAGCTAATGGAAGCAGTGAAGCAGCTTCAAGGCTTTGATGTGGACAGAGAAGAAGTATACAAAGGTCATCATCAACTCATGGCAGTGTTGGAGCATCACCTTCCTCTTTTTTTTTTTTGCCTTCTTCACACTGAGCAATCTTAAGATAGTCGAAAAGAATAAGAACTGAAAGACAAATCATATCACTACAATTTTGGATCCAGGTCTATGAGAATGTCTTCGTCAAATCTCTTTCTTTATGTCCTAACCCATGGGAGATGATAAGTTTACATTGTTGTTTGATCTACAAGAAAAATATAGACATAGTCTTACTCCGGTGTCTATCATTGAATGTAGGTATGGGTACATTTCTCTGGATCTGAATAACCAAACCGAAATATTGAAATCAAACCTAAACTGAATTACAAAAATGACCACATGGATTCTATTTATTTGGAATCGAAAAAGTAAAACCGAATGTATATCTAAATTTAAAAAATACAGATTATATACGAGTTTCTAAATAACCAAATACCTTTAAAATACTATTTATAAACCAAAATACCAAAAATCACAAATTACCCAACTATTTTTTCACAGAAATATTTAAAATTATCTAAATTTCTGAACCGAAATATAACCGAAATAGACCAATTTTTTTTTGGATATTAGCTGATTTCTAAATTTACTACCTAAACCAAACTGAACAGAAATTTGATTATTCAATTTGTAAATAACCGAAAGGATACTTGTAAATAACCAAGGATACTTGTAAATAACCGAACGGATACCATACAGAAAACCCGAAAACTAGCCGAACCTAAAAGTCTTAGCCTAATTGAATGATAAAATGAAATGTGAAACCCTTTTCCCTTAGATTTTCAAATGCTCTAATCCCATCTTGAGAACAATGTAGATGAAATCATGAAATTTTATAGTACTACAAGTTTTACAAATTAAATAGTTATACAAAATCTCTTATCCTGAAACCGCATGTAATAAGAAAATTAACAGTAGATAAAACAAAACCTCATTATCCTTGTGTTACATATAAGTTCTTGTTACATGTTTGGCACTTGAAGAAGAGGGCATCAAAGCAAGAACCATAAGCAAAACCATAATCCCAATAGGAATCAGAAGCAGCATAAACGGAGGAGGAGGCAACGGTGGCAGAATCAAAGGAAGGATCAAGAGCGATGCTGTGAGACCAATAAGGACAACCATTGACTCTATACTGAAGTAACTCGATGAGATTAGCCTCCTCGGACTGTTCTGAGACGACAATGTCCTAAAATATTCTTGCTTGCTCATCATAGGAGCTTGAGTTGGTCCGCGAAAAGTCATGTCTTTTCGGTTATCTCTTCTCGTGTCCATGATCTTGTTGTTGCTTGAAGAATGATGTTGTTGAATGTTTACGTTTTGTAGACCGGAGATTTCACGAATCATCTAAAAAAAAGTGACGTGAGGGAGCAAAAAGCAAACAAGCTTCTCTGTTTCTGCTGTCAATGTAGGTTGGTTGAACAACTCTGGACCTAAAAAGACTCAAAAACTTTTCTTTCGAGGTGGAGAAGAAACTGAACGTTGAGTCAATTTGACGTTTTCAAGAAGCTGCAAGAAAGAAAGTTGTCAGACGTTATGTTATGATTCTCAGACAAAACTTGTAATAAAAGCAATATTGAGCAGCAAATCATACGAGAATTTACAGAAAATTGTAGAAAGATGATACCTTTACAGGTTCTTGTAGCCAAACTCCTTGAGAGAATAAGGATACAACGTTAGAAATCAAGATCTTGGTATAAGGCTTTAAGGAACAGAGAGAAAGTTTGAATCTTTTTTTTCTTGGTAAGGAGGAGAGAATACAGAGGAAGAAGAAAGAGGGTGTGGATTTGGTATAAGAAGGTATGAGATGAAGAAGACAAGTAGCAAATAAATAAGTAATCTTTTTGGGATTGGACTGTGGAATCAGGAAAGAGAGGAAGGTTCATTGAATTTACAGATCTTTTTTTTTTTCTTCAAGAAAAACAGAGCAATAATGTTTTTAAAAGGATTGAATTTTTTGATTATTACTTTTTTTTTTCTCTATTGGGGGTGACAAGTGTGACAAGCAAGTTGCTGATTCTGGAAGGCCTGCCTGCAAATTTAGAATACTTTTTAACTCTCTCTCTCTTCTTCATAAGCACAGTTGGTTCTTCTCCCCTAGACACTTTATCTCTCTTCCTTAAAGTAGAAGCTGACGTAGACTGGAATATCTGGAGTAAGCCTCTGTTTCATTTGGAGGTTTTCTGTTTCTTTTGAGAATATTCAATGGTGTTCTTACGTAGTCCTATTGTTTTTGTTTATCCAAATAAACAGTCGTGTTTTTTCCTTTATGAGTTGTAGGCTTTATTAGTCTCCTACTATTATTTAAAAGAAATAAATTAATCGTTGGTAATATGAAAACAAATAGAAATATAAAATGTAAACCACTTGTTTTTTTTCCTTTGTATAAAATATGCAGGTTAAAATATGCTAGAAATAAATAACTAAAGATAGATATAACTCCTACTCTCTTTAAAAGTGATCACTTGATCTGTGTTCTATATATATTATGCTTGTTTTCCATTGTTTATCACATTGATACCATTATTATCCAGGGTTGTAATCTATTGAAACTATGGATGGGGGCACTAGAGATGAGAGATCATAACAATAATGATTACAAAGATTGAATATATAGTGAAATTATAAAGGAATTTCCCACAAATACATTCACATAAAAATTATTAGAAGTCATATAGTTATACATTCCACCTAATAATAATGCTATGCATGTTTATCGACCAATTAGGACCCATGAGTTTATTCTTCTCTACGGCATTTCATGTGGTGGATATATCATATTATTTCATGTTTCCTAGTGTGACAGTTGGTCCAATATTTATTTTCTTCGGGTTTTTAATATTTTTGGATAAATCGTTAAAAATATTATCTTATTGCAAAAATATTTAATATTTCAAATTTAAAGCAGTTCAAAAAGTAAAATTGATACACGAATTTGTGTAGAGCCAGTAATTAGGTTTTGGGGATTATAGATAATTTAATAGATATTTTAATAAATATTCTTTTTACAATTTTATAAATCTATGCTTATGTAAATTAATTATAAAATTTAGGGGTGATAAATCAATGTTTCAATTGCATATTAGATTGATGATGAGACTTATGCATTTTTGCGTGATTAATGAGGGACATGATATTTTACGTAAGCAGCTCCTTGTTTGGCCTTTCTGCCGTTCTGGTATATAACATCAACTACGTCAATTATACTAGAACTGAAAAATGTTATGTGTATCAACTACTAACTAAATGAAATCATTATTATAATTTAACTATACAAATTATTACAACGAGAACTTAGCTCAATTTATTAACAAAACTTAACCAGTTTTTTTCAAAAAAAAAAAGAAAACTTAACCAGTTTCTCAAAAAAAAAAAAAATTAACCACGCACAAAAAGATTAGCATGCAGGCATAAAATCTTATGACAGAAATAGCTGTTTTTTTTTGCTTAAGACAGAAATGGCTGTTAAGAGTTACATGTTAAGCATCGTGATATCTTTCCAACAACTGAAGATTTTCATTTTGTCTTGCGGATATGTAACTTGATCCGATCGTTAGGATCGATGTCACACATTCCTATATTAATGTGTACGTAAACGTTATGCTTATCGAAGTATATTTTATATAAAATGCATTTTCTGTTGTAGAGGTTTGTGCTATCTTACTATTTTAATCGATCACATCTGTTTACATAAAGTTTTGTAATATTTCTAGCTTGGAAACATATTCTTTTTTCTTTTGAACGACATACTGGAAACATACATGAATAATTATTAGAGTAAAAGAAAGATAAAATCCGTATCGAATTTCATCAACTTTTTGTAGACTATTAACGTGTCGAAGATTACAAATATAATAACGAATATTCGGTTTGAGTTTCTATTCAAGATCATCAGTCTCATTGTCAGTAGATACAACCATAAGTTTGTATATAATATAATGAACTTCACATGTACATAAAAACCATAGTCATGTACAAGAGATCGCAATCTCTTATCCAGATCAAATAAGATTTTTATTCGTAGGCAAAACCAAGAAAGATATATATAATTTTTTAAGGTGAACAAGAAAACAGTAGAATTTCTTACAGAAACAATTTGTGGATTCTGTTAGTATTATTATAAGGGTATAATTCAATTTCAAGAAATTTAAAATAAAATGAATGGTGGAGAGGGAAAGCTATATGGAAATGGCAACCCATGCATGATTGCCTTGGACATCGCAAACCCTCCATTAGATTGCTTGTCTAGTGGCAGTGGACCTGCTGGAACAATATTCAACATATATAATTACTTTTTAGAATTATTATGTATTTGAATAATGCATAGGCATTATTATCTCAATAACGAGTTTATATGATGATAAGCCCACAGTTTCATCACATACTAGAGACTATTATTAATTCTGTTTTCTCTATAAAGGCTACCCTTTAATAATTTTAGTGGTATTACGTAGGGATACATTGAAAAGAATATAGTTGCATAACGCTAGCAATAAAATGTTGATAAACAATTAAAATTCGAATGATTTCAAAAGGTATATAATGTGGATGGAATTGCACATGTCGTTGTCACGTGGCTCGTTCCCATCGGTTCAATGCATATCTCAAGTCTCAACCAACTTATCTTATTAATATTCCTCGTACAACTCTCCAATCTCTTTATACATTTTCAGTTTCTCTTTTCTGATAGTACATAGTATAAAGTTAAAAGAAATGGTATATAGTATACAAAATTGTAAAACAGTAGAATCAATTTTCTTATAAGTAGGTAACTATGTAATGGAACATAAACTAATCTCAGATCTAAATAACAGTTGCAACAGTCGACTGGTTTTACATATCAAATTGTAGTTTGAGAGATCCAATGAATTTTCTATGTTTAATTAGTTTTTTTAAACCTATGTTTAATTAGTTATTTGAACAACTATTAAGTATTTTATAAATATAAGCATATTGCAGTAGAATAAGTGTGATAATATCCCCTTACAGAAAAATTCAATATTAAATGTGTCTTACAAATGTCTCTAATCAACTTTAAAAAATTTCGTAATTACCAATACTATTTTGGTTTATTAGTACTACACCGTGGATCGTCAGTCACCTAATCAGTATAATTAGTATATTCAATCATATGCATTAATTAATCTAGGTACTAATTGATAAACTAATTCTTCTACAGTGTCATAGTTAAAGCAAAAACTTTTATTTTCTTCCGGATACAGATAAGAATACATACTATATGGGGATATATACTTTTGTCGATTTTTTAATTCATCTTTGTAATGAAGTCTGAGCAAAGATATGACCAGACTGAAAAGGGAATTAAAGGATGATAATATGGAAAGATTTAAAACAAAATTCATGCATCTGCTAGTGAGGTTATTTGGATTCATTGCATGTATCTTGATGATTCGTTTTCCTTTCACCTCCCTTGACACAAAAGTTAAGAGGGAAAACAAATTAATCATAATTTTTTTTACTTCATATCATTTTCAAGATATAATATCAATCAACTATTACCGATATGATTCATTGAGATGTAGATTATTATTTGAATAATGTAAAGTTAAAACACAGTAACAACGAGTTTTGGTAAACTAGCAACGATTAGTATATTAGATGTGAAACACAATCACTTAATTGAGAGATTGGAGATAACTTTTTGTTTTGTTTGTGAGATCACCTCCCAAAGAAAACAGCATACCATTCATGTTATATTTGAAAATGAACAATTAATTGTTCTAACTTTTCCTTTAAACAACTTTGACTTACTTCAGCGCCATTATAAAATGTCTCGAATTGTCAGCCCTTTTTGTGTACCATTACATTTTTCTTGTGTGGATATATACTAAAACGTGAAACTAATATATAACAATTAGTAAAATAAATAAATTAAAGGAATAGTAGAAATAAGAATAATTATGAAATTATGAATAAATATGGAGTAGGACCCAAGACGGCAAACATGGTGGCTAGGTGGCTACTATGTTGTGTGTTCACAATCTCCCTTCACTATGGCCGCTTCAAAATCTAATAGCATTCTTGTTTTATTAGTGACATCACCTTTCAAAGAAAAAAAATAGCATACAATTCCTGTTATATTTGAAATGAACAGTTAACTGCTTTTACCTTTTCCTTTTTTTTTTTTTTTTTTTTTTTGTAACTTGGCTTTCAATATTAAAAACGAGAAAGGAAATGTAAAATTTTACAAACCTAAACAGGCCAAGGATTAACATGGGCTAGACCCAGAATTAAAGTAAACATATAGATTAGGAACTTTGAAGTTGAGAGAAGATTTAAAAGATGTAGAGGCCCAAGAGCAAAGAAGCCAGCCCATCAAATTGAGAAGCATAGCTAAGAACCCAGCCCAAGCCATTTACAGCTGTTTACCTTCCAGTTTTGTAATCATCGACATCATCGTTTGGCGAGGAAGATTTACCGGTTTCTCTTCCAGTTCAAGCATACAGAAGCCATAACTGCATCATCGCGGAGCATGCACGAGGGTTTGAAAACCTGAAACATTGAATCCTGTTTCTAACCTGCTTATCAATGATCGGAATTAGGGAGTCCACAGTTCTGAAAGTCTGTTGATGGAGACGCTTGTTACGCTCTGCCCAGAGCCAATAGATGGTTGCCTGAAGTGCGATAAGAGTAAGTCGACGCAAATCCTTGTTACCTCTTAACTGAATCAAGCGGTTAAGGTTTTCTTCCCATACGACAGGTGATTGGAATTGGCAGCGGCGAGTGATAGCTCTCCAAACTATTTCACTATAGGAGCACTCGAAGTAAATATGGTTCCGACTTTCTGGGAGGGAGTTGCAGAGCAGACAGTTTGGATCAACTCCTGGGAGTCCCCATCGAATCAAGCGATCCTTAGTAGGGCATCGATCCTGAACAACAAGCCAAGTTAAGAAAGAATGACGGGGGATACCCATAGGGTTCCAAACAGCAGACGACCAAGAAACCTTTTGTATAGGACCTTTCAGGTGAGTATAAACTTCTCCCGTACTGTACTTGCTGCGTAGCTTACCGTCCAATATCCATTCGTACTCATCATCGCTCTCTGAGAGGGAGACAGTGGTCAAGTGAATATGGAGAGCTAATTGATCATTTGTCCTTGCAGCTGGAAGAAGCCAGCGGCCTTCTTGAAAGAGTGAACCCAGCGTAGCAGCTCGTGGAATACCAAGTCGGGAAGCAGAGCCATTGAGAAGTTCATGAAGGCAACCAAAAGGCGACCAATTATCATACCAAAAGCTAGTGGAGAGACCATTACCCACACGGCGCCTGATGAGAGGGTAGATGAGATGACGAGACTTGATCAACTTATTAGCAAGCCAGGAATGAGAGGTACTCGGTTTTACAGACCAGTAATTACTTATGGAACCATTGAGAATAACCTCTTTAAACCAACAGACCCATACAGAGTCAGGGCGAAAGAAGAGCATCCAGAGAAGCTTGAGAATGCACGCTTTGTTCCATGTGTAGAGGTCTTTGATACCCAAGCCGCCCTGGTCCTTTGTAAGTGTTACTTTTTCCCACGAAACTCTAGCAGATTGATGCCCCTCACTTACACCATTCCAAAGAAATAAGCCACAAAGAGAGTTTACTTTCTTTATGCAGGCCTTTGGGAGTATAAACGATGAGCACCAGAATGTCGTGATCCCATTGATGACAGTTTTAATGAGGAGCAGCCTTCCCGCAAAGGAGAGCGCCTTGGCAGACCACGAAGAGAACCTGGCTTTGATTTGCTGGAGCAAGGGTTCACAGTTGTGCAGAGTCAATTTTTTTGTTACCATCGGAACTCCCAGATACTTCATTGGCAAAGAACGGTGAGGCATGCCTGTTGATACCTGAATAGACGAGATAACTTCTTGAGTTATACCTGATGAAAAGAAACTTGACTTTTGCAGGCTGACAGCTAGACCCGATCTCTTCTCAAAGTCATGAAGGATCTGTAAGACTCTCTGCACCGATTGTAGGGATCCATCAATGAAGATTAGGAGATCGTCAGCAAAGGAGAGATGCGTGAGCTTTGTCTTGCCACAGTTTTGGTGATAAGAGAGATTTCCCAACCTAGCCTCCTGATCTAGCATCATAGACAAGCAGTTCATAGCAATAACAAACAGGTAAGGAGATAGTGGATCACCTTGCCTCAAGCCACGCTTTCCTTTAAAATATCCATTTACCATCCCATTGTAACCGATTGTGAAACTTGGCGTGCAGACACAGGCTCTAAGGAGGTTTATGAGAGGCGAAGGGAGATTGAAGCTGTGCAAAGCCGCAAAGAGAAAGTCCCATGAGAGAGTGTCGAACGCTTTCGCTATATCCACCTTAATGGTAATTCTCTTTGGCCCCTTGTTTTTGTGATAACCATTCACCAATTCACTTGCGAGTACTGTGTTTTCAAGTAGCAATCTCCCCTCTACAAATGCAGTTTGGTTTGGTAAGATCAACTCTGAGAGAATTGGTTTAAGCCTGCGAACCAAGAGCCTGGAAATGACCTTATAGACAGTGTTCAAGCATGCAATAGGCCTGTAGTCTGTTATCCTAGCAGCACCAGTGAATTTAGGGACTAGAGATAGGATAGTCGAGTTCGTGGCTTTGGGCATGAAACCTGAATTGAAAAAGTTCGTTATAGAATTGATAACCTCCACTCCTATGATGCCCCAAGCTCCCTTGAAAAAAGCCGAAGTTAAACCATCCGGGCCTGGCGCTTTGTTAGGATTGAGCGAGAACATCATCTTTGTTATTTCCTCCGTTGTGGGCATCAGTAACATCCTTTGTTGTTGTTGCAGGCTGCATTGGAAACGAGTGAGACTCCGGAACCAATCAGAAGGTGTGAACAACATCGTAGGCAGTAAACCATCAGGCCCTAGCATAGCTTTGAAGTGAGCTATAGCGTGTGCACTCATTTGCAATGGATCAGTAAGCAAAGCACCGGAGAGGAGCAGGAAAGATCGAATTGCATTGAAGCTTGCTCTTGTAAGACAGACTCGATGGAAAAAGGTAGTGTTGAGGTCTCCCACTGTCAACCAATTTATTCTTGACTTCTGCTGGAAAAAACATTCTTCTATTTGACGCAAGAATTGCCATTTCTCGTTCAAGACTCGCTCTTCTTCAAAAGTTTCAGGAGTGGGATCATTTAAAGCACGCACCTGCACAAATTGAAGCAAACTGTAAATCTCTCTAACTCTTTCCTGAATTTGTGAAAAATTCTCTCGATTTAGTATTTTTAAACTTCTCTTTATGTATTTCAGTTTCCAAGACAGAGAAGACAGGTTGGCTGATTCGCTTCCGGCCTCAAACCAAGCCTCACGGACGACCTCAGTGAAACCCGGGTGTTTAGTTAGGTAGTTTAGGAATTTGAAAGGCTGGGTACCGGCTTTAGGGAGGTGAAAGGCAAGGTCTATTAGGCAAGGGGAGTGGTCCGAGAATTCAGGGGGTAGAAAGGTGGCAGTGGCATGGGGAAAAGTGGCTATGACTTCACTGGAGATCAGGCATCTATCCAACTTTTTTGCAATGGGAGAGATCAGGCTTTTACCTTTTCCTCAAAACAGATTTTACTAACTTCAGTCAAATTTTTTAGAATTAAAGACGCGTTTTTTTTTGGTATACCACTACATTTTTCTTGTTTGTCTATGGCTGTGATTGGTAACTTGCGGAATGGCGGAATGGCGTCTAAAAACGCAAAAACGCAAGAATTTCACCAATCATAAAAAATTTGCGGAATGTAACATAAAACGCAAAAACGTAAATTTTGTGTTTTCGCTGAAAAAAATACAAAAGAACTTTCATTAGGCAAAAAAGTAAGGTTTTGTGGCTTATTTGTGGAATCAATATTGTTTAATTATATGAAAAAAATATTTTAAGATATTCAATAAATATTAGTTAATTATAAATAATAATGAAATATATAATATAAATGTATAACTTCATTTTTAATGTATATGTTAATATATTATTATTATGTATATAGAATAAGATAAATAATTAAGATAAAATAAAATTTTGATTAAATTTAATTGGGATTTTGTTATAATAATAGCTAGTTATTCATATTATTAATTTTCAATAGATTAAATAATGTACTAATTTTTTATTTTAAAAGTTATTTATATTTCGCCTAAAGTTCATTCAATTGTTTGGAAAATTATTCCATAGTTTTTATTCAGCAGATTTCAAAATTTTCCGTAGCTTAGTTAATTTTTTCCGCGATTTAATTAATTTTTTCCATAGTTACGCGATTAAGCAATGTTACCGATCGAAGCCTATATGCCAAAATATTAAAAACCAAAAAAAAAGTTAGCAGAAAAATAAATAAAAGGATAAATATACATAAGAATGAAGATGAAATTATGAATAAATATGGAGGAGTAGGAACCCGGATGGCAAGAGTGGTGGCTGCTCTGTTGTGTGTTACTATCTCCTATTCTTCAAATTCTGTGTGCTTTCCCTTATAATTGCCCCTTCTAAAAACCAATACCACTTGTTTTTTTTCTTTCAAACACCCTTAAAGCTTTTCAAATAGTAGGCTGTTAATTAGACTTTAGACCAAGGAAAATGTCAAATTGGCTTTCTTGAATTTTTAGAAGAGCCATCTTGTTTTATACCACAAAAGCCATCTAAACAATTTTCATGTAATTATTTTACCAAAAATATCCATGTAGTATTTACTTAAGTATACCCACCAAAAGAAAACTTACTAAAAGTATGTATTACACAAGTATTAAAGTCAGATGTAGTCAAATGTGTAGTGATTTTATTTATACCAACTACTAAACTCTTACTCTAATAATACTATAACATTCAAGCTCATAAGATTTTGAAGTGAGAAATATTATTTCATTAATTCATTCTAACAAATTAATTTTTCACAATTTTGAAATATTTAAAGTAATACAAGTCAAAGAAGACATATGTTTTGAATGTTTTTATCGTGGGGATTTTGATTTAGTGCATTGTTCCAACCTTTTGACTCCTCTAATCTCCATTTTTAATTATTATTATTTGTCTTTGATCCCTTTCCTCGATCCAACCTCCTCCTACTACTACTACAGTCTCTTACTTTACAGAAGCGTATAAATAAATAAACAACTTCTAAAAGTTCGGCTCAGCTGAATAGGACAACCGCAACTCATTTAATACGTTAAAACGCGTTTATTAAAACGTGATGCACGTTCAAAAAGTTCTATTTCAATTCAAAGAACAAAAAGACACGCAACAACGTTCCAAACCATCTTCATCACATTACATCATCTTGGCTTCTTTAGCAGCCAATCTCTTCTTCTACTTCTTGACGCTAGCTAACTTGTAACCACCTTTGCACAGTTTCCCCCCACTGAGTAACCGATGTCCCTCCTCTGCTTCCACTACTTTTGCTTTTCCCTTCACCACCACCGTGTGGATGATCACATGGATTCTTTGCCCCGCCTCTCACTTTTGGTCTTATCCCCGCCACCGTACGGGTCTGACACTTTTACAATTGTGGCACGGCAACTGGAGTTGATCCACCTCGTGTCCCCTGATGGAAGCTTTATCAAACACTTCCCTGAAGCAGGCTCCTTAAGGATCTTGGCGTTTGTTCCTGCAGCTCGGACTAGCTTCCCGCCTTGTTTTGGATTCATCTCGATGCTGTGGATGATTGTTCCTATGCGCATCATACCTAGTGGCATGGAGCTTCCTATAATTGAGTTTTTTTTTTCTTTTTTTTTTGGTCTAAATGTTAAATCCTATAATTGAGTTGATGTCCATGTCCTTACATTCGTGACAAAAATTCTGTACATTAGCAAAACCTTCAAAACACCAACAAAACTTAAGAGACCTAGAAGTGACTAGTCACCAAGAAACGCAACTACAAGAAAGATAATGGATTATAACACAAAAAACTAGTTGAAAACTCTGGAGTACAATTTGCCAATATATATATGATTATGATCGCCTTGACCAAGTTAGAAGATGTACATACTCAACGTCACATAATTGATGAGGAACAAACGTTTTGTAATTACGATTAATTTTCTTGTTTTATAGAATATATAACGAATCACTTAGAGTTGTGAAAACATCATTTCAGTTGAGGTCATGGGGACAATTGTGTTTAGGGTCATACATCTAGGTAGGCTTGTGAAATTTGGTTTATATTGGTTGGACCGGCTAGTTTGGTTAGTACAAAATTTCTCGAATTCGATAAAATAATTTTGTTTGTTCGATTCAGTTTATTAATCGGAAAGTTCAATTTTAAAAAGTTCTACACAAACTTGACCAAATGTTTTGATGATTGGTTAAGTAGTAGTTTAATTTAGCTAGGGATTCGTGTAACTTCAAACTAAGTCCGGTTAGTTCAAAATTTGGATATGATTTTGATTTGGTATAAAGCGAAATGATTTGGTTAGAAAACATAACCAAATGAACCAGACCACACAGATATAGGGAGATCCAAACAAACAGCACTAGTGAAAAGTCAAGTCTGATCCATCAGTCATCAAAAGCACACACCAAACAAGTCCTCAGTTTAACTTAAAAACATTATTCTTAAAGATGAGAGATTCAGTACTCAACACACACTCAATCTCTTGAGCTCTTTTCCTTTACTCCTGAAAACAAAACAAAGATAGTTCTATGAGCCAAAACGATCATATAACAATGCTTATAAGCAAAAAAAAAAAGAGAAGAACATATACTAACTAACCTCATTCGTCATCGTCATCATCATCATCTTCCTTCTTCAAACGAGTCTCACCACCTTCCTTAACAATAGGAAGCTTCATAGCACCAAACGGAGTATCAACATCCACATTCCCTTTAATAGTATACCCCGTCCCTTTACCACGTATCATATCCCAAAGCGCAGATCCAAAGTCCTTGGGCCTAAACGTGATGGGCACGTTAACCAACCCGCTCCCGTTCTTATCAAGCTTAATAGAATCCGCTATCTCAGCTTTCCCAATACTCACATCACTCAACCAAACCTCACAGTCCAAGTCGTTAAGCCCCAAGTCAAAGTCATTCATGTTCTCAAGCCTCACGTGGAGAATCGCAACCGTCTCCTCCAAGGAAAACTTCTGGAACTTGATCTTCTCGATGTCTACATCAGGCTTCTTAGGTATCGGAATCTCCCCGCGCTTCTCCAAGGGCAACGTCAGCCTCCCGAAGACAGGCACGTCGACGATGAGATCGACTTTGATCCTGTAAGGAATGATCATCCCGGGGTTGATGTCGTTGTAAGTGCTCTTGATGTCGTCGTAGATGAGAGTCAGGGGGATCTTGACGGTCTCTTCCCCGTGGGCCTTGATGGTACCTGCGTCGGGGATGAGGCCAGAGACGAGTTTCCTACCGTCGCTCTCGACTAAGTAGTCGATGTCGATCAAGGGGATGGGGACGGGGTTGGGGTTCTTGACGAGGACGTCGACGACGATGTCGGCTCTCTCGAGGTTGATCTTGGGGATGTGGATGGCGGAGACGTCGGCGGTTGGTTTGCCGAAGCCGATGGTTTCTTCGATCTTCTCGCCGATGTCGTGGATGAAGTCTTTGACCTTGTCGAGGAAGCCTCCTTTGCCTTCTTCTTCTTTTTCTTCCTCTTCCTTGTGGTGGCCTCTGTCGATGATTTCCACTTTGTTCTCGGATGTTGACATAGCTGAGAAGAAGCAAAGGTGGCATCATTACAACAACACAGACAAAAAAAAAGTCAAACCAAACAGTTAAAAGGCTATACTAACATCCAGGACATAAACATTTTTTTAAAATAACTTTTACAATTTTTTTCTTTTTTTCAAAATTTGTGAAAAATATGTCTAAAATTTTGGAAAACAAAATCAGTGTTTCATTGGGTGGCTTCGATCGATCTCTTAATTTTATTGACATTTTTTTTCTATAGATTAAGGTCCCCAAATTACAAAAAATATATTTATGATCCCAAATTTTCAGATCACGGCACGAAGACACAGTCAAAACATATAGAAATGAGAAAGGAAAAGACTATATCTACCAAACACCGTGAAGTAAGAACTCGTATCACAGTAGATCTTAATCAACTAGATGATAAAAGTGAGACCATGACAACATTTTATAATCTTATAGCCTTGAACAGAAGAACATGCATTGCATGTTTGAAGGACATCAACAACGATCAGATCACGTGAACAAAAAAAAACACGATCTAACGATCATTAGCGCTTAGATCAAGCAAAAGGTCAAACAGATCGGTAAAAAAATAAAGTCAAAATCAGTAAAACTTGATCTAATCATCAACCTTCTTCTAGATCAAATACAGAATAAGGATCAATGCAAGAACAGATAACGATCAGAAGTGGATTTGAATCTTTACCTAGAGAGAGTTGGATGAATGCGAGTCACAGAGAGTGTGTTGAAGAGACAGAGAATGGGTTGGTGAAGATTGTAGAGTTTGCTGGCTCGTTGAACTATATCAAGTATCAACTAGTAATAAATGTTGACGCGTCATCTTCGGCTTGCCGACAAAACAACGTGTAAAGTGCTATTGGGCCATTAGGCTTTTGTAAAGTCTGCTTAATTGCATTTGGACACCTAGAGTTTCAAAATATTATGGCAATGAGAATCATATTTTCGATTGGTGCTCGTCCCCTAAAATCCAGAGGAATTATTATTAGTACACACGATTCAAAAACAAGACATGAAGCTTACAAAAAGCGTTTAAATATTTTTTCACAAAGAAAACAACTTTTGACAATCTTTTCAGGTACAGTTTCGGAAGATTGGATTGTAGCCAACAAGTTCTCTCATACGTGATGATCATTGCACCTCCCATGGAACGAGGAGCTATTTCAGGTGGTGCTCAAACAAAGACGCCATCTCGAGCTGCAGGAAAGTAAAATGAGAGAAACTTCAAGGACTTTACAAAAGAGACAAGAACTCGAATGGTGATAAACATGAGCATTGTTTGCTTAGTTGAAATATCAGTAACTTCTACATCTTGTTTTCAAGAGTAAAGGAGTGGATCAAAATGATGATACTTACCGCCGTCAAAGCAGTTTCAGCTCCCTTGTTTCCGGCTTTGCCACCAGATCGATTCAGAGCCTATAGGTTCAGTTAAAATAATTTCAGATTATATGATGAAATCAGCTACATATCATCCACTTCTTTGCATTAACAAAAAGCTTTAACCTGATCCATGTCCTCGCATGTCAGTACACCAAATATGCATGGAACACCTGCAAAATTGAAAATCAAAAGCGTTACATCTACTGCTGCAAAGCTAAACTACTGACAACACTGTCTCAACAGCCAGAACTAATCGATGGTGAGGGGAATGAAATGATGTAAGCTCTTTTGAGTTTGGAAGTGTCAAAAAAAAGGGTACAATCATTCTCTGTTTTCAAACCAATGTATACATATATGTGTGCTTAAAAAAAATGCATATCAGTCAAATAAATAATGGAGAGAAACCTGAATTAATGGCAGCAGAAAGTACTCCAGATGCAGCAGAGTTGGCAACAGCATCATAATGAGTAGTATCTCCTCTTATCTAAACAACACACCAAAGGACAAAATGACTAGATGAAAACCCCAACTCTAAAACATGTGCCAGCAATATAAAGCAAATGATTTTCTGAGTAAAAGAGTCATACCACAGCACCGATACATAAAACGGCATGAAACTTTCCTGAGTTCCCAAGGTTCTGTGCAACAACACCTATCTCAAAGCTACCAGGAACCCAAATAACCTGATGGAAAGACAAAAAGAAAAAAAAAAGAGTTTTCGTTAGCTTCATGCATACAAAGGATGTAAAAAGCTCCAATATTTATCAATTATGAATTAGAAGAATGACCTCGATGTCTTCTTCTCTAACAGAGTACTTGTTGAAAGTCTCAATAGCTCCTTCCAAAAGCAACTTCGTCACAACCTCATTGAAACGAGCAACAACCTTTACAGATAAAAAAAAAAAACAAAGTCAACAAGCCTGAGCACGGAATCAATCACTCAGAGAATCTATCAGAACTCAACAGATCCCTTTGTAAAGGTGAAGACTTAGAACACTCACAATAGCGAATCTAAGACCTTCTCCTCTGATTAGCGACCCAGTGACGTGGCGGACAGCAGCCGTCTGTAAGCGTAGCTCCTTCTCTACGGAGAGTGGTGACGCGAAACCTAACACGGAAGCCTTAACATCTTGAAGTATTGAGCTTTAAGAGATAAGAGTGTGAGGAAGGCAAAGCGTACCGGATGCGGATGAGGCGAATGATAGGGTACTACTGGATTTGATTACAGAAGAGACAACGTGAGGGTAACAGGCGGAAGAAGATTGACGCGAAGGGAGGTGATGACGTGTCGTCGGAGTTAGGCGGAGACACGGAGGGGAAGCTAACGACTTCATTTTCCTTCTCTGGCTGCGGTTAGGACTTAGAGCATGATTATAGGGACATCTTAGAGTGTATCTTAGGTTTATTTAGATTAAATTAAAAAGACCAAACCACCTTTATGCTAAACTCGTCGCTTAATTAGGAGAAGGAGAGAGTGTATCTTATGGCCACGTGTTGAAAGGTGATTGGTGAGAGAAGAGGTGAAGCACGACATCGTTTTGTCTCTCTCACTTTTCTTTCTTTCTTTCTTTTTCTCTTCTTTCTCTCCTCTCCTCGGCGACACGAAAGGCGATTTGCTTCATCTCGGTGAATCTCCTCAACGAGACGGCGTCTCTGTTGGTAGCTCGTCTCGACGAAGGAGAACGACGTTTCCTCTAGCGGTTGCTCTCCTCGACCAACGAAAACGGCGAGATTTCTCTCGTGGTGGCTCTCGGAGACGAAGAGACATCGGTGAACGCTTCTGCTCTGGATGATCGAAAGGTAAAGATGAGTTGAATTTGTTTCAAAGACAAACTATTTCATTCATGCATGTCTTTTTTGAATCGTGAATCTTTAGAATGAACAAGCATCTGATTTGTTTTAATTTTTTTGTGTATTTGTCTGTTGAGATGGATGATCAAGACCTTTGGATGATCAAGAGATGGCGAAACCTTGCTCTTTGTCAGACTCAGACAGAACCCCCACGATTGTTCATTAAGGTAAGACCTCTGTCTTTGATCATTTGAATAGAATAAAACCTGATATCTTTGCTCTGTTTAATTGGATAAACTATTGTCATTGCTAATGAATTTAGAGTCGTATAAAACATTCTTCTTTGCTCTGTTTGGTTTGGTAAATCTTTGTAGAGTTTTTAGTCTGTGGTTTGTCATATATGTCGCGATTGTAGTTGATTTTTACTTAAAGAATTCAACCGTAGTGGTAGGTTGTGATCAATGCATAGGTTTAGGTAAGAAATTGTATGCTTAAATAGATATTGGTAGATTTAGGTAATAAATTTTATGGTTAGACTGAATTGAATGGTTTGTGTGAGGAATGGTGTTGTGTGATTAATGGATTGTAGCTATATGTCAACTCGGTAGTGGTAGGTTGTGATCAATGCTTTGTGTGATGTCAAACACGGTTATAAACCGTGTACTTCTCTTCTTTCTTCTCCTCTGTCTTGAAAAAACAGTCTTCTTCTTCTTCCTTCTTCTCCACTTTCTCATCTTTGTTATTTTCTTTCTCTCATCTTCTATTCAATGGCTTACTTTCCTGGTTCTGGAACCGGTTCGTTAGTGGACTTACTTAGTTCACAAACCCAAACAGTTTCCTTCAGTAACTTTCCATCTGTAGCTAGTCTAGGAACCGAAGCTTCAAACCTTCATGGAGTCACTTCTGCTGCGCCAAAAGAACGAAGGAAATGGACACAAGAGGATGACATTGTTCTCATCAGCGCGTGGTTGAACACGAGCAAAGATCCTGTGGTGGCCAACGAGCAAAGAGCAGGAACCTTTTGGGAGCGAGTTACTGCATACTATGCTGCAACTCCTCACGCTGCTGGCTGCTTGGTGAGAAAGACGGGTGACTGCAAGCAGCGTTGGCACAAGATCAATGATTTCGTGTCCAAGTTCTGTGGATCATACGCAGCAGCAACTAGAGAGAAAAGCTCCGGCCAGAATGAAGTTGATGTTCTCAAACAAGCACATCATCTTTTTTTTATCCATCACAAGAAGAAGTTTACTCTAGAACACGCATGGAGGGAGCTGCGCTTTGACCAGAAGTGGCGCGACATTACTAATAACGATGATAAGAAGAAGAAGAAGAGGAAGAATGAGGAAGGTGAGGAAGGTGAGGATTCAGTTCCCTCTGAAGCAAGTGGAAGCAAGCGTCCACCGGGTGTGAAGGCTGCAAAGGCTGCAAAGGCTGCAAAGGCTGCAAAGGATGCAAAGGATGCAAAGGCAAGTGGAAAGAAGCCTGTGGTGCATGAGATCCTGGATGTTGACAAGTATGAGAGTATGTGGACAATCAAACAGCAGGATTTGGCCGCCAAAGAACGGTTGTCTAAGACTCATATGCTTGAGAATCTCCTTGCAAGACAAGATGCCTTAGCTGATTACGAAGAAGTCCTCAAGAAGAAGCTTATCAGTGATTTGTTCTCTAGTTAATGTCTCCTTGTTTAAATGTTTCAATGTCTCCTTGTTTTAATGTCTGTAGTTGTTTCTATTTTAATGTTTGTTTCTGTTTTCTGTTTCTGTTTCAATGTTGTCTTTGTGTTTAATGTTTTCTGTTTCTGTTTTAATGATAATTTGCCTTTGTTTAATGGCTATGTTTCTGTTTCAAACGCCTCTGTCTTGAAAATAATTTATGTCTTTGTAATGCAGGTGGGAGAGTAAAGAGACAAGAGTGGGAGAGTAAAGAGACAAGTGGGAGAGAAGACAAGTTCACGAGATGTAATGCCTCTGTCTGCTCTTTTTGGTTCACAAGAGTAAAGAGACAAGACAAGTTCACGAGATGTATAGTAGACATGTAGTTCTTGTCTTTTTGGTTCACGAGATGTACATGTAGACATGTAGTTCTTGTCTTCATGTTTCACGAGATGTACATGTTTCATTATATGATAGTCTTTACGTCACTGTCTTTTTCTAAACTTGTATCTATAAAGTGAAAATGTTGTATCATTCTCTCATCACAAAACAATTCTCTCAACTGATCGTAAACATCATTCTCAATTCATCACTTTTCCTTCTTTCATTTTCAATTCATCACTTTTCCTACTTTCATTTTTTTTTGTTAAAAGATTCCAAAAAAATGGATGAGTCTTTCAATCAAGCTTTTGATCAGTATTATGATTACCATTTCGATGCAGCATTTGAGAGTTTGAACAATCAAACAGGTGGTCAAGAAGAAGAAGAAGAACAACAACAAGAAGTGGTAAAAAAACAAAGAAAAAAAAGAGTAGTTATCGAACGAAATCGCGAAGAAGGCCATCAACGGTTATGGAACGATTATTTCAGTGACACTCCTACATATCAGGAAAATCAATTTCGACGAAGATTTAGAATGAACAAGTCATTGTTCATGCGTATTGTTGACCGCCTCTCCAATGAAGTTCAATACTTTCGTCAAACACAAGACGTTACCGGAAGAAGTGGTCTCTCTACACTTCAGAAGTGTACAGCCGCAATTCGTGTCTTGGCATATGGTTCTGCCTTTGATGCGGTCGACGAATACATCCGGCTTGCTGCAAGCACGGCTCGGTTATGTGTGGAAAATTTTGTGGAAGCAATAATAGATTTGTACGGCGATCAGTACCTAAGGAGACCAACGCAAGATGATCTTCAGCGTCTACTTCATCTCGGAGAGATTCGTGGATTTCCCGGTATGATAGGAAGCATCGATTGTATGCATTGGGAGTGGAAGAATTGTCCCACCACTTGGAAAGGACAATTTTCTCGTGGTTCGGGAAAACCCACAATCGTTTTAGAGGCGGTTGCTGATTATGATCTCTGGATATGGCATGCGTTCTTTGGACTTCCAGGTACTTTAAATGATATTAATATTCTTGATCGCTCACCTGTTTTCGATGACATCATACATGGCCAAGCTCCACAAGTGAATTTCTCGGTGAACGGAAATCCTTATTCAATGGCTTACTATCTCACCGATGGTATTTATCCTAAATGGGCAACTTTTATCCAATCTATACCACTTCCACAAGGGCGGAAAGCAGTTTTATTTGCTAAAACTCAAGAAGCTGTCCGAAAAGATGTCGAGCGTGCTTTCGGAGTCTTGCAAGCACGATTTGCCATTGTCAAAAATCCAGCACGTTGTTGGGACATACTCAAGATTGGGAAGATTATGAGAGCATGTATCATACTCCATAATATGATAGTGGAAAACGAACGAGTTGATGGCACTCAATTCGACACTTCGGGTTTCCAACCGGGAGAAGACGGCGAAAGTTCAAGTGCCGATGACACCTTTTTCATAGATACCCCTCCAAGTATCTCCGATCAAGATAGTGTTATAATAAGTATGCGTGATAAACCAATGCATCAACGACTAAAACG
Organism: Raphanus sativus; assembly: GCF_000801105.2. Lineage (NCBI taxonomy): Eukaryota > Viridiplantae > Streptophyta > Magnoliopsida > Brassicales > Brassicaceae > Raphanus > Raphanus sativus. The sequence goes on along the minus strand of NC_079514.1, from coordinate 42,566,704 downwards.
TGATTTGGTTGAACATATATGGCGTAAATTTGGACGTGATCAACGCAACAACTAAACGTCGATGCCGCTTTTAGTAATCTTTATTTTCATGTTTTTATGTTGTTATTTTAAAATCTATTTTTAAAATGTTATGTTTAATTTTGCTAATATAATAAAATAATTTTATCTTTAAAAATTGTTTAATTTAAATGTAATATTTTTTTATTGTTAAGAACTTTAATTAAAGAAACTACCTATAAATGAAAATAATTAAGTGTATCTTAATAATATATCTTAGCTTAATGATAATCATTAAAATAACATTAATTCCCACTTAAGATACAAATAAAGTTTCTACCTATAAACATGCTCTTAGGAGTGATGATGAGTGAGTGAGTGATCTGGTACCGTATATTTGGTTTCTTATCGTTGGTTTAGCTATTTAATTAATTTCGGTTTAGTAATGAACCAATGGTTTGGTTTAGAGATTTCTGGTTAATTAAAATTGTGGTTAGTTTGATTAGAAAATCGGTAGATTTTTGGAGAAAATCAGTTTCATTTCGGTTCGCTTTACCGTCGGTTATTTCAGGTTTCTTTTAAAAAAAACGAAAAAAGTTATAACCAGAACATATTAAAAACAAACTAATTGAAAATAAACAACTAATCAAACTTAACTCAAATTTTATTAAACCAATCATAGCCATGACATAAGTTGTAGTAGAATTTTCAAAAAATTTGAACCGACCCAAACCAAACTTTCAAAAATAAGTTGGTAAAATCGCAAACCAAACTTTACTTCCAATTAATTCAGTAATGAACCAAACTAACCAAAAAAACCGAACTTATCCGAACCCACAGGCCTACCCTAAAGTCTCCAGTTCCATCGCCGGTCGGAATATTCAGACAAAAGTGAAAAAGACTTCTTAACTTCTTTGTCTGCCGCAGCAAAAGAACAAAGCTTTCATCTTTTGGGGAAAAACCGTAGGATATGGCTACGACGAACTGGTACCATTTCTATTCTATTGAATCTTTTTAAACTCCATAAAGATGAATCTATTGAGAGATAAAACGTTTGTAATTGATCCACAGGCTAATGTCGTCTCCAAGTGTGCTCCTTCATCGCTCAGGGAACAACCCTCGTCTCGCATTTGCTTCTAGAAAGAATCAGTCTTTAAGTAAAAGCCGTGTTAGTTTTCTTGGTCACGCGAAACGTCGTCTTCCTCCGGTGGTTTTATCAATGGCGGCGATGGAGGACTCTGGTGAGGGAGCCGTGAAGTCTGTTTTGCCTGGAAATGGCATTTCCATCATGGTATTACATTTTAAGTTACAACACTGTAGAGAATCTCAAGTGTCTTCTTACACTTATCTCTTACACCTACAGGTGAATGGATGTACTGGCAAAATGGGGAAGGCAGTGATCAAAGCAGCAGACTCTGCTGGAGTTAACATCGTTCCCACTTCCTTTGGGTCTGCTGCTGAAGCTGGGCAGACTGTTGAGGTGTGTGGAAAAGAGATCACCGTGTACGGTCCTACAGAGAGAGAAGAGGTTCTTGCTTCGGTGTTTGAGAAGCACCCTGAGCTTATTGTTGTCGACTACACCATCCCCACTGCAGTTAATGGTAAACTCCTTCTTAGATTTGCTTTGAGAAAGACTTGTCTGATTGAGTGATGATATATGTTAGATAATGCGGAGCTGTATAGCAAAGTAGGTGTTCCTTTTGTAATGGGAACAACTGGTGGAGACAGGAACAAACTGTATGAAACTGTTGAGAAAGCGAGGATCTATGCTGTGATTTCTCCACAGATGGGTAAACAGGTAATTAATGTGTTTTCTGGTTGGAAAGTGTTGTGAATCTTTTAACATCTCTTTGCTATGTTGGTTTCATTAGGTTGTAGCATTTCTTGCGGCGATGGAGATAATGGCTGAGCAGTTTCCAGGAGCCTTTTCTGGTTATTCCTTGGAGGTGGTACTTTTGTTGTTATGCAATTATATATGCTTCTTCTTGCTACGTTTAATCAAACAGCCAATGTTGTATATGGTGTAGGTGATGGAGTCTCATCAAGCTAGCAAATTGGATGCGTCCGGAACAGCAAAAGCTGTCATCTCTTGCTTCCAGGAACTGGGAGTGTCTTACGACATGGATGAGGTGCATTGTTTGTTACTTATATATCTTTACATCTAGGCAATGACTTAACTTATTTTGTTTCTTTGTGTACAACTTTTTTTTTTGTGTGGTGGTTGGTAGATACAATTGATTAGGGATCCTAAACAGCAAGTTGAGATGGTGGGGGTTCCGGAAGAGCATGTCTCTGGCCACGCTTTCCATCTCTATCACTTGACATCACCTGATGAAACGTAAAAAAATGCAAATATCTCTAATACATCATTGATTGAATAACTTTGATCACTACTGTAAAAAAAAGGGTTGTGTATGTTCCATAACTAACTCCCCTTTTCTTTTGTAGTGTCTCCTTCGAGTTCCAGCACAATGTGTGTGGCAGATCAATATACGCTGAGGGTACTGTTGATGCCGTGCTTTTCCTTGCCAAAAAGGTTCAGAAGCTTACTCCTTTTTTGCTCACAATGAGTCTCTCACACCTTTTAGCTAATTGATGATAATTGTTGATTCTCAACACTTTTTGTGAAACGTAGATCCGGTTGAAAGCAGACCAGAGAATCTACAACATGATCGATGTTCTGAGAGAGGGAAACATGCGTTGAGCTTCCAAGTTTTTTGTCCAAATAGTGGTTCTAGAAGAGTTGAGATAGTTTACCAAAATCATCAGCTGTGAAAGTTAGATTTTCGGTTCCCACTTCTTCTTCTGCCTTTCAGACCGGCTTTTTGAAACTACTATAGGGTTGTTTGCTCTGTAGTTCTTTTTGGTTTATTTAAGAACTTTCCGTTGTTGTATTGTTCATGTAAACCTTTTTAGTACCATCAAGTTTACTCTCCTTTTTGAATCATTGAAGTTCTTAAAGGTAGTTTAAGCTCATCAGTTACTTATCTGGTAATCATTTGTGTGAGTCATAGGGACATTGGTCCAGTGGTGACTCTCAGTATCCTTGATCAAATCTTGTCTTCTTTATTCACTCTAAAGAAAAGTAGTGTTTCTTAAGAACAACAATAGAGAGATTACAAGATCGCAATAGATTAATCTCTCTATGTCTTCTAGCTCTTTCTTATAACACAACACCATATTAACTTTGACCACGGACCTCTATTTATAACACAATCACCATATTAACTTTCCTATTCTCTATTGTCTTTGTAAAAGACATTAACCGACGACGAGTAAACGAAGAAATGGAAATGGGAGCTGGACATGGGGGTTGGACCTTAAAGAAAATTGGGCTGAAATTAGTTGGGCCCATCTTCAAACAAAGAATCTAACGACAATCTAAACTATTAAAGGTGAAGTACAAATAGAAAATACCCCTGGATTTTCCTCAATAATTACACACCCCTGCCACTAGATTATAAACTGCCGTTTCATTTAATTCCTAAACGAGCATAAAACATTGACATCACAATACCAGCCCAATACAAACTAAAAGCCTAATATATAAATACCACCTAAACTCCACTGAACCAAAATTAATTTAATTCTCCTCAGCATGCGTCCTTCTACCTTGCTATACAAACAAAACCAAATATATAAATACTTAACCACATATTGTTTAAATACTTATTAACCAGGTAAATCGATTCAAAATATACAATGCTTAAGAGGAATGGTGTAAACCGTGTAATAGACATTGTTGTGCTATCATCTAAATTTTTCCTATCTAAACCATTAATTTCTTGTATGTATTTTTTATGTTTACTCTGATATTTTTATGATCAATTGTATGGTTTCTAACATGGTGTATTTTAACAATTCTCTGATATGGATAAAATCTTATTATATTTTTAAAAAATGTATTTAGGTTAAAGAATAACAAAAGATATTATAGTTTGAATCTTTTGATATTTTTTTTGACAAAAAGTTTAAATCATTTGATATTATCTGTTTACGAAATATATATTTCTAATTTATTAATTTCCAAAATAAAATATTCCAAAAACGCAAGAATATAAAAATAAACCATATCAAGAAATACAATTAATCCGTTCATACTAATAAATTCAATAATTTCTAAACTCAACCACATTCAGTTTTTTTCCCAATGTCAATGCACCCACCATCACACAAAGGATATCATTACCTAATCTTTATTAAAAATAATATTCTGGTGTTTATGATGATTAAAATAAAAAGAAATGTGTAGTTGATAATTTAAAAATGTATATGCCGATCGATACCTATTATTTCGAATCACAACTAACAAAATATTTACTTAAATTCTACAATTTAACCTAACCTTTCAAACATATTTTTTTGTATTATTCAAGATTTTGTTCATAGAATTTGTGCTCGGCTTTTATCACTGAATGAGGTCTCATGTTTTCACAATTTTTCTTATTTGGGCCAACTATTTAGCAAATTAATTCCTCTTTTTAATGTATTACTATAGTATTAAATTCAAATTTATACAAACTACCTATTATTGTAACAAGTTAATACATATATCTAATATACAAACTACTAATATTGTTTTAAATCATATAAAATTCGTTTTAAATCATTTTATTTGCAAATATAATAGTAAAAAAATTATTGTAAAATGAGCAAACAATTTTATTTTAAAAATTCTAATTATAAAAAAAAACTTTGACATCATGTCTGTCGAAAAAAATATAATGAGCACGAAACACACATAGTTGAGTTGAAGAAGAAAACAATTTTATTTTAAAAAATAAGTAGCTAAACTGAACAAACAAATTTGAGTGCCTTCATAAATGTTAAAAAATAAAAATATAGCCATTGTAAAATTTTTAAAAATTGAAGATAGTACCCGCACGGGCGTGCGGGTCCAACACTAGTCTACAGTATTTTTGTTGCACCATGAAAGTAGTGTTTCAAATGTTTTACAGTGAATAAAGAACAATAAATTATCTTGATTCACTAAAAGCAAAATAAAAATATTTATCTTCTTACAACGTTAGTATTTTATTGGGTTGTGTGAGGCAACGGGTAGATTTTGCTTTCAATTTTTTTTACAGTGAATAAAAAAATAAATTATCTTGGTGCACTAAAAGCAAAATAAAAATATTTTATCTTTTTACAACGATTTTATTGGGTTGTGTGAGGTAACGGGTAGATTTTGCTTTCAATTTTTTTTTACAGTGAATAAAAAACAATAAATTATCTTGGTTCACTAAAAGCAAAATAAAAATATTTATCTTAACGGTTAGTATTTTGTTGGGTTGTGTGAGGCAACGGGTAGATTTTGCTATTCTCTTTCTATAAATAGTTTGGTGCATAGAAGGCAGTAGTCCAACAACAACACAACAACAACTAGAGAAAACGTTAGAGAGAGAACTAAAGAAACTACTTCTCTGAAATAGCCCCTCTCCTGTGTGAGTGAGAGATGTGTTAATAATGGCTTTTCCTTGACCTCGTTCTGTATGGGGATTTCATTCTCCTTCTACTTGGGTTCGTCGAGTCCGGTTTGCCTCTCGGTGGAGTTTCAGACCTTGCTTTGGTTCCGGTCTTGTTGTGTGACTGCTTTCTTCTAGATTCTTGGGGTTGGCTTCCTATGCGAACCAGGGGATTCCATTTTCAGGTCTTCTCTTTGCGATGAGGTGAGCCCGTCAATGTCTGATTCTTTTTTTTGAACTACTGTCTGATTCTTCCTATATATTTTTATTATTGTCAACAAAACATGAAAATTTCATGCCTTTGGTGTAGGTTGCCAATATTGGATTCTATCGAATTCGTTTCCCCAAGTCATCACTGTCAGGGTCGCCGTTTGTTTTCTCCATCCGAAACTGATTTGCACGGTATGATCTTCTTTACTACTCATAAACTGTCAAAAAAAAATTCACAACATTTTTTTTAGAAAAAAGAAAACTTTCAAAAATTTTATGTGGAAAATTCTGTAATACTTGATTGATAGTGAAAACTTAATGTATAATTTGTGAAAAATAAATTAAATGTTACATCGGTCATAATTGATGGTTAGAGATTGTATATATTTTTTTATTGTCTTTTTACATTTTTGACCATTTAGTTCTCCTAATCAAACTTGTAATAAAGTAATTTTCCACCTCTCATATTTTCAAATTTTATTTTTTGCTGGGTAAATATTACTCGATTGATATTGAAAAATTATGTGTAATTTGTGAAAGAAAATAAAACGTAGCATACAGTCTTTCGATTCTATATGTGCTATTTGGTTTACACTTATGATCACTTAATTTCATCAATCTCGTAATAAAACGTTTTCCCTCTCGTTTTTTCCCTAAATTCTTTTGTATTTAGCCTTTCTTAAAAAAAAAATATTTCCTTTGATTCTTTTGCTTGTTTTTAACTTTCTTCTTGTGTTCGTTTGCTTTGATGATCTATCTCAGAGCTTGACAGTCTGAACGAGGAATCCTACAAAGATACTATATTAATTATGCAACTCCTTAGGGACAATCTGACCTTGTGGACCTCTGACATTCCAGAAGAAGGAGGTGAGGATCACTATGGACTTTTAAATAATAAACTCTTTATTATCTTATGTTTTGATGTGTCTGTCTTACGATGGTCTTTTTGGTGTTCTCCCCCTTGTGTATCGATTCCTTGTAACTTATTTTGTGTGATGTTGTTTTGTTCCTCCTTTGGGGGTAAATTGATTTAAGTTTGATTCTGATAAAAAAGATCTTTCTTCTTGATGCAGTGAACTGATATTGTGTGCACCCGCTCTAGCTCTAGACAAACACAAACATGTTTCAAGAACTGAATGTACGGTGAATAAATAGCAAAATGCAGAGTTCCCCTGTTTTAGTGTCATTATTGTGGATGTTGTTGTATAATCTCTCTCTTTTGTTTGACCGTGTGAGTGTATTGCATCATCCTGATGCCCTGAGTTCACTACTGTTTTTTGCTTCACCCATTTCTCTTTACCATATTTGTCTTTGTGGATCCAATCTTGTATCCCTTCATTTATGCTTGTTTCTTCCATCTTGTGTCTCTGGTTAAATCAGCCACACAAAACAGCTCAATGCAGTTTCCTTCACAGCTCTTTCATCTGCAAGGGAGAATCTTAGCATGCAAAAAGCTGCGTATCTGTATGCTACAAGTCAAATTATAAGCTTGAATTCTTCTTGAACATTTTACTCATTTAGCAATGTAGCAGCCAAAGCAAGCAGATCCAAACTCCTAAAAAATAATTTATAAAAGAATGAAAAAGTTGTTGAGAGATAAAATAGAAGTGTTGAAGAATGCATTTTTGGAAGTAATGAGAATCGTTGGCCTAACCCAGTCGAATATCTCCTCAAGTCAATAGACTCACTTCAACATACAGTATATACAGTATCCTGTCCTGTAATGAAACGCCCAACTTCACTTCAGTTTAATTAAAAAAACAAATTACAAAACAAGAAAAACAAGAACCGTCTGTTTTCTCTCTCTCTCTCTCTCTCTCTCTCTCTCCAGTACTTGAATCTCTCGTGTTACGACTTTGCGATAGATTCTCCCAAAAGCCCCACAATTTCAAATGGCGGATCCATCATCATCTCCTCAAAGCCTCACCCTTTCCACTTCCCCACCTCCTCCTCCTCCACCTACCCTTCAATCAACAACCTCGGAACCACCGCCTCCTCCACCGACTCATCGCTCCTCCTCCCTCTTCCCCTTCCTCAACAAGCCTCTGAACCGACCGAAGCTCCGCGTGACCTCCGAATTCGACAGCGACAGTCTCCTCTTCCTGAACAAAGTGTCTTGCAAGCTTTTCGACAACCTCGCCAAGCTCAAGCTCTCGTTTCAGAACAACTCCCAGCGCGAGGTCACTCAGCCTCAGGTGTCTCTCACTTCCAAGTACCTCTCTGTTCTCTACGATGTCGAGGAGAAGAACACTTTCATCAAGAGCACCGTCGATGTCTCCCCTCGCCTTCAGCTCCGAGCTCTTCATAATGTCAATGTAATCAAAAGATTGAATCTTTCCTCTGTTTCTTTGCCTGTTATCATTGATTTTTGTCGAATTGAGAGCAGATAAGGAAGAAAAAACAATACTTTGAAACAGAACAGGCTCTGTCTCTGCTTGAGAATGTTTCAGTGAATTGTGTTGATAGGATTTGTACTGAGATCTGTTAGTATTACGCTTGTAGGCTTGTTATGTTCTGTTCTTGATTGTGTTGGCTGTTATGTCATTGGTGTTACAATTTTACTATTATATAAATTATGTTGTTGTAGGCACAACAAGGAGAGGTTGCTATGGAGGCAAACCTGGCTGAACCTGGTTACTCTCTTGAGCTTTCATCACCTGTTCCTATTGGCTACGTGAGTACTACCATCTCTTGCATTGTCTATTTGTTGTTGCCTTTAAAATCTTTTGTGTAATTCCTGGCGTTTTTTTTTTCTTCTTGCAGCCAAGAGCGACTCTTAAATTCCCACTAGGCGAAGTTTCGATACAAGAGAGAGAAGAGGGGGAGGAGGAAGAGGAGAAGTATAAGAGAATGTTATCCGTTAATGGGATCCTCAAACGTCAAGTTATGGATGGTGTTTGTTCTGCTCTATACACAGATGAAGAGTTGAGGCTGAGATATGCTTATAAGGTTTTGTACTTTTTTTTACAAAATTTTCTTCTCTGCTTTTTTTGTTTTGGATGTGACATCAAAGGCTTTACATGTTTTTTGTTTCATACAGGATGAAGCGTTGTCTTTCATCCCAACCATCTCCCTTCCTTCCAATGCTGCTTCCTTTGCATTCAAGCGCCGGTTTAGCCCTTCAGATAAGTTGAGGTTAGTGGCCTGGCCTCTCTGTTTCATCTGCTTCATTATTCAGTTTATGAAAGTATATAAGTATCATGATGATGACTTGCTATGCTATGCAGCTACTGGTACAAGTTTGATTCAAACATGTGGAGTGCTGTTTACAAACGCACGTATGGTAAAGACTACAAGTTCAAAGCTGGCTATGACTCTGAAGTACGCCTTGGCTGGGCTTCTCTCTGGGTAAAGCAACCAAACTTTAGTTTTCTTGTCTCTCTCAATTATCTGTATTATGATGTATATAGCATTCTAGCTAATAATGTAACATAGCACCTGAGGATGAGCTGTGTTACTACAATTGGGGTGATATTATAGCTGAGGACACTGTGCTAAGCCTTTGATTGTTGTGTTTGGCAACAGGTGGGGGATGAAGCTGGGAAAGTGAAAACGACGCCAATGAAGATGAAAGTGCAGTTCATGCTTCAAGTCCCACAAGATGACATCAAAACCTCAGTCTTGATGTTCCGAGTCAAGAAAAGATGGGACATTTGAATGAAACAAAACAAAAATCTATAATCACACAGTCTCATTTTACACTTTTGCATACTGTCTCTCTGTAATACTGTAGTAAAACCGCTGGAATAAAATATTAGTGTAAACCTTCTTTTGAAATTTGCAAATTGTCTTCCTTCACTATAAGTGTTCATTTCTTGGAACAGAGAAACATGTTTGACACGTGCGTTGACGTGTGAAATTATATTTAACTTTTTACTAGGGGTGTGTTAAAAACCAGATCGACAAAACCGATCCGAATCAAACCAAAATATCCATTTAGTTCAAAATATATGTCTCAGTCATTAATTAAAATTGTTTTACTAATGCAAATAGTTTGATTTTAACAATGGTTCAATATTTTATTAATCCAAATAATTCTGTTTGGTTTAGTTTTAAGTCGAACTGAACCAAAAAATCAAAGTGTTTTTTTAATTAGCTTAACTAAAGATACTGATAATAAAAAAAAAATACTGATAATATTAAGATTTAATATATCTAACCATTTAATTTAAACAATTATATATATAAAATTTTATACTTATTTTACCGGGTTAAGCTTGGAGATATATTTTATATGAATAATAACAGAGTAATTTTATTTTTAGCTATTTAATTAGTTATAATATGTTTGAAGGATATTAAATACAATTTCCCTTAAAAGTTTTGTCCTTTTGTTTTTTAAATTATTTGTGCTTTGCAAATCCAATCGAGAAGACGAAGTGTTGAAAGAGATGAGTTCGTCTACACCTCTTAGACTCCTCTCCCATACACCTTCATTGCTTTCTCCTTATCCTTCGCCACCATTCAAATCTCTAAACCCTAATTTCATTCGCCGCTCCTCCTCTTCTTCTACTACTATAACCACCTCGTGTTCTTCCCAGTGTCAGCGATTCAGATCCTACTCTCCGTCTATTCCCATGGTTAATCTCCTATTTTCCCGCTGTTTGCTTGCTTAATTCTTGGATCAGACATTGTTCTGATTAACTTTCCGACAGATTGATTAATGTTTTGTCTTCATCATGTTCGATATATACTTGAAAAGTGTTAGTCTTTTGATCAGTTTTGGAAAGTGGTCCGACAGGTTATGTTAGTGATTCATGTTTTGTCTTCATCATGAAAGTGTTAAGTGGAAGTGGACACCGACAGGTTCTGTTAGAATGAATCATGTTTTTGTCTTCATCCATATATATACCCGAAAAGTGTTGATCTTTTGATCAGTTTCGGAAAGTGGTAGCTTTCCGACAGGTTTTGTTAGACTGATTAAAGTCTTTTGCATTTATTATTCTCATCGCTTTCGTCTTCAATGTTAGTCGTTAGGTGTGTCAGCTTCTGTTTTAATTGCTTTTGCTGACTTTTTTTTTATTCATACATGTCGTTTCTATTAAAAAAATGTGTATCAATGATTGTATCTGAGTATCAATGAAGCCTTTAGTGTTATATCATAAGACTACATTCTATCTTACCATGTACGCATTCTCTTGGTCTTGGCCTTGAAAGCATGTTGCTCTGTTTCTTTGTGCTTTTGGACTACTGATTCATTACTCTTGAGGAACTCTGATTTTCTTTTTTAATTTGATGTGTACACTGTACAGTGCTTGCCTAAAGGCCAAGACAACTTAGATATTTGGAGAAATGAAGATGATCTTGTTACATGTGGGCTTGAATCCGATGAAGATTCCGGGCTTCGGATTCCAACTCAGGCTCAAGCTATCGTTGAAGGCTCTGGCTCAGTTGCTGTCTCAGAGCTTAAACCCGCCGTTGATGTAGATTACATACAAGTAAGACTACTACTTTCTCTAGATATTCACCGTGCATGTATTTGAGCTAAGATGTAACAGTGTATGTTCAAATCAACAGGAGCTATTGGCGATACAACAACAAGGGCCAAGATCAATTGGCTTCTTTGGTATAAGGAACATGGGTTTCATGCATCAGGAACTCATCGAGATACTTAGCTACGCCATGGTTATTACAGTAAGTCATCTTTTTATGTGTGGTTGGCTCCTAAAACATATCTCTGATTATATTCTGGTTCTTCTTGCAGAAAAACCATATATACACTTCAGGTGCATCTGGAACCAATGCGGCTGTTATCAGAGGTGCATTGCGAGCAGAGAGACCAGAGCTTCTTACAGTGATTTTACCTCAAAGTTTGAAAAAACAACCTCCTGAGAGCCAAGAACTCTTGTCTAAAGTAAGCATCTTGTTATAGATTCTTTGCATCTTCCAACATAACAAACTGAAAACTCTTCTTCGTTTGCAATGTCACTCAACAGGTACAAAACGTTGTAGAAAAGCCATATAATGATCATTTGCCATTACTAGAAGCCAGCAGGTTTGGTGACTGAAGATGGTTGGTTGGTTGGTTACTAACTTACTATACACATAATGAAACTGAGTGTTATTGGCGTTGTTTGTTGTTTTGGCGCAGGCTGTGTAATATGGACATCATATCACAAGTACAGCAAGTAATATGCTTTGCGTTTCATGACAGTAAGCTTCTCATGGAGACATGCCAAGAAGCTAAAAATCTCCGCAAGATTGTCACACTCTTCTACCTTGATTGATTCCACTATATCTTATTCAAGGAACAGACAAGTAGTTGTAAATTGTGAATCTCATCAAAAAAAAAACATAGGATTCATTCTTTTGTCTAAATTATGATTTTATAGGATTTTTATTTCTCAAGCTTTGTAACTTCACATGATAACATTGTTTCTATGCATTTCAAGTTATTTGAGCTTAATTAGATAATTGAAAACAATTAAGAAATGGTTGTTATACAAATCATCTATCAATGGACAAGCTCTTTAACAAAAAAAAAGGAATATTAACAAAATAATCCTAATTTATAAAAATAAATCAAAAAGATTTCCAACTCACAAACAAACCACTTTAATCATCAACTAATGACCCATTCATTATGGTCAAAGTTGTGGGGATTGTTCATACGCCACAATTCCGGCTGACATGTGGTAAGGATTAATTGGTGGGCCGAAAAAATCAGCATTCTGGAACAGCATAAGCCACTCGGCAATGGTTAGTGCACGCTCTGCGGAAGCTGCGACAATGTTGACCATGTGGGGAGGCAAGTTAATGGGAGGGACAAACTGGTATGCCATTTTCCTAAAGTAGAAAAACTTGCGCTGGAGCTGAGAGCAAGAGAAAAAGAAGAAGCGAGGCATAGTATATATAATTTTTATTTTTAAATTTAACTTGTTTCATTTCAATCGATTCATGATGCATTTGAATATAAGTTTTGTAAGTTGCAATAATGTATTTATAAATTAAACACAATATCATTTGATTTCTACACTAGAATTAAACTCAATAACAAGTGATCACCAAATCCATCTGTAATGTATTTGTATATATAGTATAATATAAACTTTTAGATTTTTGTTTCTTAAATCAAAGATTTGATCGACAAATTTTTCTTATTTTTAAATAGTACACAAATTGAGCATGTTGGAGTATGTTGGAATAGATATGTTTCTAAAAGTGATGCCATGATCATGAAGGTTAGTAACTAGTTAGGTTGTTAAAAACTAAAATAAACTGTTAAAGTTTGATCCTTCTGCATTCAAAGATTGGAAAAATGAAAAATTATTTGGTTAAGAAAACTCTCTAAAGGGTTACAATTTCTGTTAATACCACTTTAGAATTCAATCTTTTTATAATGACTTTTACATCAGATTATTCAAACATACTTCAGTTATTTATGTTGATATATGTTGAAATCAATCATATTCGGTTATTTACAATGATATATTATTTGATTGTTGATATTGTTATTAATAAAATGATTATAAAATCGTAGAATAAGATGTTTCATTTATGTTGATATATGTTGTTATTCAATCATGTTTTTAACAGATTTTAAAGTTAAACGCAATCAACTATCATTCAAATGATGAGTTTAAATTATATATTTGAAATACATATGAGACTAGATTGAAATCAATTCAAACAAATTTCAAGTCAAACAAATTGTAAAAATCTAGCAAACATGAAAGACACAAAATTTCAATTGTTATATTTAAATCTCTAACTGGCTAACAATGGATTTTAAATTTTTTTAGTGAAACGATTGGAAAGATAAAAACCAAAACACAAGATTTCAAAATCTTCTAATACAACTATTTTAAATATAATAATCGATAACAGTGGATTTTAATATAGATTTTATGATAAATCATTGAATAACAATAGATTATAAAACCTACAAAATGAATTTCAAACCCACTGTTGAATAATACCACCACCCAAGTCATTTTAAGTATACCATCTTAATCTCAAAATTTTAAACTGGAAAAATAATTCATATTTATATTGATCAAGTCATTTTGATAGTGATAAAAGTCAATTGTTAAATATAATTAACCAAAGTAAATGGTTGATTGATGGGATTGAAATAGCTTTGATCAATCAAAATGTGAGATTTGTTCTTGTTTGACTAGAAATTTAGAATTAAACAAACCCTCCAGCTGACGGAGAAGCTTCACTCTATAACCGTGACAGCAAACCCTCTAAATATACTAGAAGCTTCATTTCCGTATCCACGTCATTATCTTTAACTAGATTAACACGGCAGTTCCTTGGTCTTCGTGTCGTTAAACCTGATGGAAAGAAACTCCGGTAAAGCTCCGGCGGTGGAGTCGCCGAGTGATATCTTCCAACGGTTGGTGAGAGAGGATTCTTCTGGTAATGAATGAACCATAATTTTTTCTCTAAAATCTTTCTTTTTCTTCCCTGAAGCAATCTTGGTTCTGAAGGTGGTTGGGAGAAGACCTGGAAAGCAGGAGCAACCCCATGGGACTTAGGTAAACCAACTCCGATCGGTAAGCATCTGGCGGAGACTGGCTCATTGCCTAAAGGCAGAGCTCTGGTTCCTGGTTGTGGAACCGTATGTTCTTGAAACCAAACTTATGAATATCTTCCTGTTGTGAGCCTGCCTTATTGCAATGAAACATGTTTTTTCTTTTTTTTTGCAGGGTTATGATGTGGTGGCAATGGCATGTCCTGATCGTTATGTAATTGGATTGGATATATCTAAAACTGTGATTGAGCAATCATCAAAGGTGTGAACATTCTTTGTCTTTCCATCCCCTTATTAACACTTTTGTGTTGCATTTTACAGGGTCTTAACACATTTTGTTTTTATCTCAAATGTAGAGATTTGCCTCTCTGCCTAATGCACAGTACTTCTGTTTCTTGATTGAAGACTTCTTCAGTTGGGAGCCAGCTGAAAAGTTCGATCTCATTTTCGACTATACGTATGTGTTTATAATCTTAATCTCTGTTTTCGTATATCTGCATTATATGATGAGCATTCTTGCAGTTTCTTTTGTGCATTTGAAGCTAGCGTGAGACCACTATGGGCAGAGCGTATAGAAAAGCTTCTGAAACCAAGTGGAGAGCTAATAACATTGATGTTTCCTGTAAGCATCATAGTTTCTCTATTCTCTTATATATTTCTGATGAAACCTGAAAATAAACATTTTGATGTCTTTTTGGCAGTTAGATGAGCGTCCTGGAGGTCCTCCTTACAAAGTATCTGTATCTGAGTAATGATGTTGTTCTCTCTTTTACTAACAGCAGCAACATTACTTACACGGTGTAAGTTACACCTTGTGGCATAGTCTTTACTCTGTGATCTTTAAAATGTTGCAGTTACGAGAAGGTTCTGATTCCGTTGGGGTTTGAGGCTATCTCCATTGTGGATAACGAACTTGCTGTAAGACCACGCAAGGTAAAAATATTGACACTTAAAAAAACTTTTTAATAAGCCTTGAGATAATGAGATAATGTTAAACCTTTTGGAATCAATGTTCAGGGAGTAGAGAAGATTGGCAGATGGAAGAAGAGATCTCTAACTTTTCGCTCCACCTTGTGAAGTGTGATGTGATTTGTAACTTTAATTATAAGCTTCAGATCTGGATGGTTTGTGATTTTTTTCACTGGTAGACTAAACGTGTATTTGTACAGACAATATTTGAATAAAAATGTATGTATTATTCAAAACATTTTCCCCCTTCTTAGTTAGTAATAAGCATGAAAATTCAGTTTGCGCTGTGCTTGTCATATACATCCAGCAGGTTGAGTTTATCCATGCTTCATGGCTGCTTCGGTGCATTGGTTATAGAATACTTGGTTACCTGATGTTTTGTATAGATACGTTTTGATTACTTTGTTCATAGAAAGAACAACATATGCCACCTTATTTATCTATAATTTTGATGATTCTTGCAGCTTCTTCTGTGCCTTTGATGAACATTGATGTTTCATGCATCTCGCCGATAGAAAATATACAGATCATTGCGTTTCTAATGTGTTAATTTTATCGAATTATGTTATACAGTTAAATGATTGTGTTGATGGACCTCCTTGGCAAGTATAGTCTCAGTGTAATTAATCTAATTTTGATTAACCATAACTCTGAAATTCCCTATATGCCTCTCTTTGGTTAAAATATAATCAAACTTGTTTAAATGTTTCTATAGCTATTGGGGAGCTTGTTGTCCAAAAAAAGTCTATTGGGGAGCTTTTGATTCCCTTAGGATTTGAAGTAATCTCTATTCTTGGTAACGAACTTGCTTGCAGATATAACGCAAGGTAAAGAAACAATCCATCTTCATCACTTGATTAAATCCATTGTGAAACATATATTCATTGTGAAACAAGAAAGATTAAAAAAGGTTTAGCATTAGAAATTAACTTTCAGGGAACTAAAAAAGCTGGCAGATAGTGAGTGTCCCATGCATCATTTTTCACGTTGGTGAAATTTGGCACACCTACCAATGAGACGTGTAACACATTCACACCTCAATCTTTTTGTCTTTTGTGTTTAAACAAACGATGTCGTGTTCACTTCGACTAAGTGTGTGTACTAAAATGCTTGATAATTCACTGTCTTTAATTATCTTATTGCTCATATTGAATTGTGTGAGTCCGCTTATCTTTGTGACCTCGGAAAAAGTGTCCAGCGATGATTCTGGAGCCACGAATGTTCACTTCTGAACAATAGAGTGAAACTAGGGCCACTGGTTCCACTTGCTCACACTATGGATAAGAATGCGTTGTTGTTACCACAAGGTCTTTCGAAATTGATCATATAACGTTTTATGCATGATATAGATGAATGTGTATTTCATTACATATCTAGGATATTACAACTAAATAATTTGGTCTTTTTATGAAATTGATAACGAGATTTCTTAGGATATTTAGGCTGCAACTGGAATGTCATTTTGTGGAATGAATTTGTTTGGAATGCATCATTCCATGGAATTCCAGAAAATATCTACCAGTTACAATGAAAACTTTCCAAAGTCAATTCCATATATTCCATTTTTGGAATGGAACATAAAATTAAATCCTTTGTAAAATCTATCCCTTTTGTTCAGAACTAGAAACGTTCATGAATGTGTGGAATATGTGGAATGCAATATTCCATTCATAGATTCAGTTTTAATTCCATTTAACCCATCGTTCCATTTTTCTGTATTCCACAAATTATCATTCCTTCTATTCCTACTATTCTTTTTTGGAACAACCAGTTATACCCTTAGTCAAATCTTACAATCAAAAATGTATTTAAGTACATCAATTTCTCATCTTAAAAACTCGAGATATTTAGAAATGGTAATAATATCTTTTTCAATTTTCCTAATCGAAACACCAATCGTAACAATTCCACCAGTTTCACACCATATTTGAAATTGCTAATAATTTTTAAAACTTTGGAAGTAAAAGCTGGAAAACTTAAATATTTATGAACAGGATGTAAGTATAAAAATATAGAAACTAACATTTTTATAGTTATTAGCATTTTCTACATATCTCGAGTATTATACCAGATTTTTCTGCACACCATAAAATAATTAAGGGTTGAAGATTTTTAAATAAATTCTGCTAAAAAAAAATCTTCCAACCCTTAACTATCTTTTTCAATCCCAACTTATTCTTAGCAAACAACTCCAAACATCTATCTTACTTTAAGCTTTTGTTTGGTAATAAGAATATGAGTCTTTAAAAAAAATAAATTTTATTTGGTAACAAAGATAATAGAAAATTTTGTATTTTCCTTATTTAAATGATAGATTTAAGTATTTAATGTCTTTTCCTAATTTAAATAATAGATTTCTTATAATGAATCTTAACCAAAATAAATTTCCTTATATATTTTTTGTTAACATTTAATATTTTTCAATATTTATTAACAAATATAATAAAATAAAAATCACACATCAAAATCAATTTATATATCATATAAATAAAATATAAAATATTTTTTTTACAAATTGTTAGTATAACACTTTTATAATATAAGTCCAATTAATTATAAATATTAGATTTTTATATGATACACAGTGATATAATAGACGATTAAAATCACATAATATAATTATTTAAAGTAATAAATAAGAAAATTGTTTTAAAATGTTATACTAACAATTATGTAATACATATTAATTTACACAGATATATATATAGACATCTCTATAATATTATTTGAGAAGTCAGTTTCCTATGTGTCACGCTCACATTAACTCTCGCGATGGTTGATTACGATCACACCCTTAATAAATTAAAAATATTATATATAATTATTATATTAAAATCGATTTTCCTTTTTTCAAATAATTTCTGTTAATTAGAAATTTCCTTTATAGTGAACATATATAGTTAAAAACATCTTAAAATTAAAAAAAAACGAATTTAAATTAAGAGAATATATTTATATATAATGTGCTTTCATAAAAAAAGGAAAGTTAACAAAATAATTTTGATATTTAGAAAAATAGATATTTCCTTTAAAACATAACCTTAACCAATATAAAAATATTTCCAAAGTAATAAAAATATTTTCCTTATGTCTTTATATTTTCTCAAATAGTTACACAAAAAAATTGATTAGATAAACCAATATACCTATAGTTAAATAATAGTATTTTTAATTAGTATTATTGAAATGGTTTATTCATTATTATAAAATTTATTGAATATTAATATTTTATAATTAACAAAAATGTCTATAAATTTTTTTTACTTATATAAAATAATTTCTGAAGAAAAAATTAAAAGAACTGATATTTATTTTTAAACGTTAATTGATATTTTTATGACAACTAATTTTATCACAAGCATATTTTGAACAAGAAATTACAAAAAATATTTTTAAATAATATAATCCTAAAATTTTTAATAAACTAAAATATTATATTTTGCCACAATTAAAAATTTATGTTTTACTTAATATATAGTTTGCTTTTTTCCTTTTCCCCTTATATTTGTACAATCCAATATACCTATAATAAAAGTACATAAGAAAATCTGAATTATTATATTCAAGAATATATTTAAGATTATTTAAAATAACTTTCAGTTTACTTTTATAAATCTAAGTTATAATATTACTTAGAACTTAGAAAATATTTTAATTAATATAAATACCAATATGCGTTTATGAGATTAAAAATTTTATCCGTTATTTTCTTTTATGCAACTTTCTACTGATTATTTCTTTATTTTTTAAATATTTTAAGAAAAAAAAATAACAAATTGTTATAAATATTACAAAAAATATATTTATACATTTAAGATGAAAAACTGAATTGATGCGATAAACAATCTAATTGGATTATTAAAAATAAAAATAATTATACTTTAATATAAAAGAATATATGTCACCCTATCCACAAAATGAGTAATTAGACTATTCAATTTTATTATATATAAAATCAAAAGTAAAATAAAGAACATATTATTTTATAGTAATGTGTATTTATTTTATACATATAAATTAAAGGATGCTTCAAACCGTACCAATATTTATTTATTTTGTAAAAAATATATTTATGAGATTTCAAAAAATTATTGTTATATTTATTTACGTATTATGAATAGACCAACACTTAAGTTTTTTATTTGATTTTCAAAAATATATATAATATTATTACTAAATATATATATATACATATCTAAGGGAAAATCAATCCAAATTAAAATCACAAATTATTCATAATTTTAATATATTTAGAACAAAAATACCATGGTTGAATTTGAAGAATTTGATGATATCTAATACACTAAAGTGATAATCAAACTAATCATATATTACATATCCAAAATCACACATCTAAGTAAAACAATATGATATGATTTAAATAAATTATAGAATAATCAGAATTAAAACTAAACTACTAATAAATTATTACAAATATTTACTTTATAAATATTTATACCCGTGCATGAGCACGGGAAAATCACATAGTTATCATTAGAACAAAGAAAAAAATTGAAGTGAAAGCAAATATTTATACGGCCACGGGTCAAACTATAGAAATAAACAACAATGGTGTAAGATTTTTTTTTTAACAAATTTATTTTAATTTCAAATATGTTTATATATTTTTTGTATTTATAAATTATTTTCTTTGTTATTAAGAATGCTAAGATTTTGGAATTAGAAAAAATTATGACTCATCTCTATATTATTTTAATTAGAAATTTAAAATTTATATCAAAATATTTCTTAAAACTTTTAATTTTTATTATAACTACAAATGTTAATTTTCAATCTAAATTTATGTTTAAATATTACAAATATATCATTTATAAATAAAAACTAAAAACATAAAATAAATATCCGCCTGATTGGGCGGGTCAACATCTAGTAAGTATTATTACATAAACCATAGATCGTATCATCGTATTGTAATTAGTCCATAGTTTAATGTATTCCTATTTGTTTCTTGTTTCTTCAATGTTAGGTCAGCGAAGATGATGAGTTTTGGCCGAGGAAAAATCTAACATATATGGTTACAAAAATATCTAAAATATCTACGTGTTCCATTGAGAACACACATAAAATGGGCAAAAGCATTGAGGGTGAAAGGATAATAATGAATGGCTATATACAAAATTAAGTTTTCAATTATTGGTTTCTTCTTTTTACATTTATTAAAATAATTTCCTGGCCACTGTAGGGTATATAAATTACATCGCATCTGCTTGAAGCTCCACACCTTAATATCCACAAAATAAAAAATAATTACTAGAGCTTGAGAAAAACCTTAAATGGCTGAGGGACAACAAAACTCAGGTAACAGCAATGGTGAAAACATCATCCCTCCCGAAGATGTTGCTAAGTTCCTGCCCAAAACTGTTGAAGAAGGTGACTCATTCCTCCCTCAATATCACATTATTACTTATACAATTATAACAGAGCTATAGGTCTTTGTTCTCTAGTAATATGAGAAAAGTCATTGAGGATTTGTGACAAATGAGTCACACTGATCATCATATGCTTTTTGATTGGATCTATATGGTTTCCTTATTCATAGCCACAAAATGGATGGAACTATTCTGGATTTCGTTAGGTAGAGAAAAACAAATAGTATTAATAATGTGAATAATCTTGAAAAATAAAAAGGTGGATGGGAAAAATGTTGGGAAGACGGGGTAACACCATGGGACCAAGGAAGAGCCACACCCCTCGTTGTCCATCTTGTTGAATCTTCTTCTCTTCCTCTTGGTCGTGCTCTTGTCCCCGGCTGTGGCGGAGTTAGTCTTCTTCTTACTCTTCATATCTTTTTTTCCGGATCTGTTTAGAGAACAAATATACTGACCAAGCTAAGATCAAAGCTAGTTTGAATTGTGCACAAGGTAATTATTTATTATTTTTGTAAAAAAATCATGAACGTGAGCAGGGTCACGATGTGGTTGCGATGGCAAGTCCCGAACGTTACGTTGTTGGTTTGGATATTTCTGAAAGTGCCCTCGAGAAAGCTGCTGAGGTTAATTATTTTCCACTATGTTATGTTCGTCTTCAGTTATTGAGAAAATTTAGTAAATGCCTCTGGATTACATATAGACTTACGCCTCCTCACCGAAGGCCAAGTACTTTACGTTCGTGAAGGAAGACTTCTTCACATGGCGTCCTAGTGAATTATTCGACCTCATCTTCGATTATGTGTGAGTTAGTTAACTATTTTAACAGAATCTTAGAAAAAGGTAGCTAATGTATGATGTTGAAAAGAAACTAATATTTTAATTAACAGGGTCTTCTGTGCCATTGAGCCGGAGATGAGAGCTGCATGGGCCAAAGCCATGTATGAACTCTTAAAACCCGACGGCGAACTCATTACTCTCATGTATCCGGTAATTATTTTAATTTCTTGTGTAATTCTTCCAGTTTTTAATTAATGATATAATATGTTCTTTTCCACTTTTTGTTTATTAGATTACTGATCATGATGGTGGACCTCCTTACAAAGTAGCTGTCTCTACGTACGTAATTAGCCTCTTAATTTTCGTTATGTACATAGTTATTCCAATATTTATGACATGGAATTCTGTAGTTACAATACTGACCTGTTAATTGTGCTTGTGTTTCTTGTGGTTTAGCTACGAAGATGTTTTGGTTCCGGTAGGATTCAAGGCAGTGTCCATTGAGGAGAATCCATACTCCATTGCCACTCGTAAGGTATATACACTGACCACATTTTGCGGTACATATAGTTTAGGCTCGCATTAGTTAAGCCGAATGGAATGGAACAGATAGAACTGATCAAAACCGCATCACATTTTGCACTAATCATTCTTGGTATGCTTCATGCGCCTCGTTCATACACATAAATGTATATATTTATATATTAGAGTCTAAGTTGGAAATATATTACTTTGTGTAAATACATATCCCAATACCATTATATATACATTGAACAGCACAATGCTCTTTTGAATAACTTTTATTTTTTTGAAACAGCTCTTTTGAATAACTTAGGCGTTACAATTGTAAGATTTAATATAGATGTACCTTTTAACAACATGCTATAACCAAATTTAATAATTTGTTAACATTATATTTTCTTAAACTTTTGTAACCAAATTAACATAATTAATACTCTTTGTATTAAATTAGAAATGATGTTCTCAAGAAATAAAAACGTGTAATTTATCTAATTTTAAAATACAAAACTAGTTAGATTTTACTATTTATAGTTGTAAAATCATTTTCATATTTTTAAAAATTATCGATAAATTGTTCGATTATCTATGTTAATTACATAATTCAACATTTAGTTGCAATTTAAACACGGGTGACTGATTGTTCACTGGATTGGTATGATGTACTTTTTAAAAAAAAATGAGCAGGGTAAAGAGAAG
The DNA here is from genome assembly GCF_000801105.2 of Raphanus sativus. NCBI lineage: Eukaryota > Viridiplantae > Streptophyta > Magnoliopsida > Brassicales > Brassicaceae > Raphanus > Raphanus sativus. The sequence goes on along the minus strand of NC_079514.1, from coordinate 42,544,199 downwards.
CTTGGTAGGTGGAAGAAGATCAACTGATCCAAGAAAGATCTCTCTTACTCTTTACTAAGAGTCTTATATGCATATTCTACCCATGTATTAAGAATAAAATGAATATTCTACAAATTTGCTGATTATTAATAATAAACGTAATGTTTCTGATAATATAATTCAGTTAAGAAAAAAATATATATGTATATATAATTCAGTAAAGAGAGACTAATTATAGTTGATTAAAAAAAATCAAATTTTGACAAACGAGTAGAGAAAATGGCGCGTATTACAGAGAAATCTCCGATTACTTGCCGAACACTCCGCTCCATCTCTACTCCTCTTACATTTTCTTGATATCCTTCTCTCCTTCCTCTCTTTTCTCAATCTTTCCTCCATGGAAGCCAACACCAACCACGATGAGGAACAGAGCTCCGACCATGCTCATGTGGGTTCAAATACCAATTTTGATTTGTAATCTATAATTTCATTCATTTTTATCATTTCATATTAATACTTTTTACAGAAAAGAGTACAAATTAAACTTCCACAATATACATACATACATACTTAGACGCAAAACAGAACAACTCGATCGCGGACGCAACATAATACTCTTGCGCCTATGATGGTTGTTGTTGTGGCCCTTTGAATTCATGAAATCAAAGACAACCTTGTGGCATTACCACACCAGCCTTAACTCCCTTAATATTCTTACACGTAGAGGTAGCCGACCGTCCGTTGAACGTTAGCTTAATGTCGTGCAATTTAATTGCTTGGCATGGATTACTACGACTGCAATCAAACGTTAAAGCTTGTTGTGTTCGAGACGTCCCTTGAATGTTTCTATAAACAACCTGGCTAATCTTCACACCAGAGCCCTAAAAATGTATAAATCAAACAAAACAAATCAGATAAATTTGATATAATTATTTCATTGTATCCTTAGTGGTTAATGGCTTTACCTGTTTAGGACAACCTTGATGAGTGGGACAATAATTCTGATCAACAATGATTGGATTCTGAACGTTTTTCATGACCAGATTCTGAAACAAAACGTTTCTCACAAAACCTGTGCTTTGTCTAGCCCATGTCTTGATCCGAACACCATTATCCGAACCCGAAAAAACAGAGTTTATCAACGTTATGTTCTGTACTCCAGCTTCATTAGCATCTCTCCCTAGACTCCCAATACTGCCACAAAGTATTATTATTAAAAAAATTCAGTACTTATCTTAGAAATATTTGAATCTTGGTCTCCAAGTTATCATAATTGTTATTGTAGATTAGGGAATTGGATAATTCTATTAGAGTAAGAGAGATTACAATATATAGATTACACATGAGACTAGGTATTAATAATTTACTAATCTACCCTCTTATATATATACATATACTCTACAGTTATACCTGATCCCATGCCCTGGACCGCAATTGAGTTTAGACATGTAGAGGTTACGAGTTCCTGGACCAATAGAGATGCAGTCGTCTCCTGTTTGAAACGTGCTATCGGTTACGGTCACACCAGTAGATGCTTGGACATGGAGGCCATCTGTGTTGGGACTTTGGTCTGGAGCCACTAGCTTTACTTTCCGAACAATTACATTGTTGCAGCTGTTTATAACTAAATGTGTTACTTGGCTGTTTATTGAGGTTAGGCCGCTTACTACGACGTCGTTTGCCCAGTTAAACGTCATCGACTGCAACAACATCATCACCACCATATTTTATAATTTTTCATAGAGAAAAAAAAACATTTAAATTTTTTTTTTTAGAGTTAGTTAAATCAGTTATCTCACTCTGGCTCCAGCAGGACAACTCTTTCCTGCTTTTCGACAAGCCCAAAAAGAAGCACCTCTAGCATCTAATTTTCCTCCATTGATCGAGATCCGGTTTACTTTCACAAACAAGATCCAATAACCGGAATTACCCAAACCACGGTAATCAGAAGGAGCTACAAGCGTTCCAGAGATCTGAAACGTGATTCTACCGCGGCACGGACCACGAAACTCCACCGGTTTTAACAAGAAGCTCCCTCTTGGGACCGTTATTGTGACACTTGCAGCTGAACGGCAAGCCGCTTGCCACGCGCTGAGGAAGGCTTTTGTGGAATCGGTACGACCGTCCGGTTTAGCACCGAAGTTAACGACATTATAGTTGTTAGCAGCCATTGATGTCCTCATCAGCAAGAAGCTTGACAAGAACATCAGCAAAGCAGCTACAAGCTTATTACCATTATGATCCATTGTATTGTCTCTTACAAAGAGAAAGAGTTATGAATCTTTGTAGATATTTGGATTACAAAGTATATATGTTTTTTGTTTTAAGTGTAAGGATGAAGGGAAATGATACGGCTATGAAGGTTATTTATATGTAATTGTATGTACAGACGTATGGTTAAATATTTGTATTTGAATACGTTGACTTTATTTTAATCATATAATGCTAATGATTGTTTGATCATATGCTTGGTTAAATTCAAATGAATGAAATGTACGGTTCTCACAATCGCATGTTATGATAAGCAGTTGTGAGTTCCTTAAGCAAGTAACGTTGATCTATAAACGAGAAAGCATGTGATCCATGTTCACTTGTATACTTTATAAATTAATTTAAGGAGAATGTGATGTAGTGTTAAGTCATTGGTCATTGCAAAAGAAACATACAAATTATGCAAGTGTCCGTAGACTTTTCTATTGTTCTTCGGCTAAATTATATTAAATATAGTATTTCTCTATTTTTTTTAAAAAAAAAAAAAGACGAATACGAGAACCAGTGGATCAGGTTTCATGTATAGCATAAGTTATGGCATGTGACATGTGGACTGTGGAGATGTTATATTCCATCGTAGCCGTAGAAAGAAAAGCCTTTCGTATCCTACGGCCATGACTCGCCGCATTAGTCAAGAAAAAGAAGGGTTACTAAAAGTCAAGCAATGTTAACTTATCACGTCAGAAGAAACAGGTAACATGGGATATGTAATGTAATAATATGATCATTTGGGAAATAAACATATAACTAGAATAATTATCACATGGGGTTACGTGAAGGATGAATGGATGGTGGACCGTACCGTTATCAGTAACGGTTGTAGTCTCAAGTCTTTGAAAGGCTTTCTTCTGCAACTGACCTTATAATATACGAACACGTTGGCTTGAGACGGAAGGTACGTATCCGTAATGTCAAAAAGCTTTACGGAAAACAAGGGGTCGGATTCATATAGATATGTGAAGTAGAAGTTTCGATATTGGACAACCAAACTGATTGCTTTACTTATATATCCATTCACACCAAATAATTCGTCACATCAAGTTTGGATGAATCTGAAAGTTATAAAACATTAAACAAAACCAAGCAAAAAGCACCTTATAACTCGTAGAAACCCATTGTATTTCTGATGTCACATAAAATTCATTGGAACTAATATCAAGAGTGTTCTTGCAGTAATAAGTTGTTGATCTTTCATTTAAGTGAGTTAAATTTCTTTTAACTTTAATTAATGAAGAGTTGGTCTAGTGATCAAAATTCTTAGTTTACCTATTAAAAATCTAATTGGTCATGAGTTCAAATCTCGTTGGAAGATCTATTCACCTGAAAGAATTAGTAATTTAAAATGGTTTAGATTTAATATGGTATGTATAGATTTTCGGACTACTTTTTAGACTTTTTTTTTATAAATACAACATTTTAGACTTAAAAAGTCTTTTAACTTACTAATCCATGTGTAGTGATGGCTTCCATTACAATCCATTTCCATTGGATTATGAATATGTCAAAATGTCGCAATAACTACGATAACATCATATTACATGCATATGTTAAAATTGAGTATTTGAGTTTAAAGTGAATGAAAGATGATAGTTTAAAGTGAACTAGATTTTGACCCGCCCTTAAAAGGGCGGGTATATGTTTTGTTTTATATTTTTTTGAAATTTAATTTTTATATTTGTAGTTTTTAGTTATTTTTGTACTTTTTATTGTATAATATTTTTAATATAATTAATAAAAAATTAATCTATTCTATTAATTTAGCATCATGATTCATGACCAATTGATAAAAAGTTATATCCAACTACTTTTTATTTATATTACCTACTTAAAAAATAAATCATATTATAACCATAACCACTTTTATTAATCAAATACGTATCTCATATCAAGAATTCTCGGACCCATTTTTTAAAAAAGTTAATTGGCTGAATACCCTAAAACAATGCAGATACCATAAAGGGGGGTGGAGGGGGAGAATGGTAGTGATGGGGGAAGAAAATTATGGGGATTTAGTGTATGGAATGCAAATAGGGTGGGTTTGGTGTGTAGGGAATGCAATTATTCTTCTTTTTAATACAACCGGATTGCGTTTCTTAATTGATGAATATAACACATTACTTTATGTAATAAATTTATACAGTTACATTATTGACATAGTATAATGATGTTTTGAGTACTCTTTATAGTATCGGATAATATGTATAAAATGTTATTATTATATTATAACCGTTTTATATTTGTTAATAACTAAAAATAAAACATTTATTGTAGTTTCACTATCTGTCATTTTAAGGACGGATCATAATCTAGTAATTATATTAAAATAGTTGCATCACACATATATTAATAGATCATGTTCCTGTTCTAATAGTATATATTTAAATAATTATTAGTTTTAATATTATTTTATTTTTATTATATATCGTAACTCTAAATTGTTATAGAAAATGTTTAAATTATATTTTATTTTACAAATAAAATATAAATAATTTAAATTTTAAAAGTTTACTAAACTTTTAAACATTACTTTTTAATATTGATATATTTTAATCTATTATATTAAATTAGAAAAATGACCTATTGATATAGGTTTATTCCACCTATTTTAATAAAGTTAAAACCTTTTACTAATCATTTAAGAATTTCTTTTTACACAAATATGATTACAAAAAAACACAAAGATGAATAAAAAGATACAAATATAAAAATTAAATTTCTAAAAAAAAACAAAAGGCGGATATTTTTTGTTTTATTTTTTTAGAAACTTAATCATATTTGTGTTTTTCTTTGTAGTCATATCTGTGTATACTATTTTTTTAAAAAAAAAATATTAGTAAAAGGGTTTGATACGTGTATATTGTGGTGTTTCATAACTATAAACTTGTACCTAGTGTTTTGAACCCCAATCCGAACCCGCGGTTGAAACGGTAAATCCGGTGATCTAATATGTAATTCGGTTTGGATTTTAGAAAAAAAAATCATTAATTAATCATCCGGTAAAACTTACGAAAACCCGCTAAAACCCAGAACTCGTGCATCAGTTGAATCACTGGTTGAACCAATGCGTAACTTTTTAGTTATTAACTTTTTGATTTTTAGTTATATTATTAGAAGTTGTTTGCATTCTAATTACGAAGTTAGATTCTCACTCGCTATTTCTAAGGCGGATATATTTTTTGTTTTATATTTTTTTTAGAAATTCAATTGTCGTATTTTTGTTTTTCTTTTTAATCATATTTATGTTTTTATTTGTACTCATATTTGTGTAAAATATTTTTATTTAAATTATTAGTAAAAAGTTTTGATAATTGCATTTAATCTGTGATGTTACATAATTATACACTTGTGTCATAGTCATTTGACTCATTTCACACATTAATTTTGTACTTTACCTCAAAACAATTTTTTTTTTCAAATAACAAAGTATAGTTACAATTTTGTTTAGTAATCATTTACCTAATTTGCAAATATGAGTTTCTAAAATAATTCATCAGTTTAGAGTTAGTTAGACTCTCAAATAGTAGTTGGTAACTGCTTTCAAATTAGTTATCCTATATTCCAAAAAAAATCTGGAAACTCAAAAACATTAGTATTTAAATGTTGTTGTTGGGCTGGTCGATTGTCCCTAACTTTTTCCCCGAGTAACTGACCATAAAAATCAATTAATCACGATTTGCCGTTTTTGTAACCACCAAGTTAACCGCGTATCAATATTCCTGTGCATAACTTAGTGGATCCCGATAATTACGAAACTAAAGTGATGGTTATTACAAAATATATATTTAGATGCAGTGGTTTATTTTTCAAAATAGATAAAGTGGATAATTAATTGTTGGACCCAATTAATATCAATTGGACATGTTGAAGAATTAATAGTATTGATAACCTGATGAACATATAACACATCAAATTTTTAAATGTAATAATAAGTTTGGAGGTGCATTCTAAATGTAAAGAGGACATAATTTAATAATAGGTTCAAGAGATTGGAACCAGTGGAAATGCTCTTACATGTGGCTATCACCTGGTGTGCAAGTGAATACAAGCTCATGCTGAAGTTACGTGCGGAGAAATGAAGCATAAAGAATTTATTATTTAATGTCATGTGACATGTGGTCATCGCAGGGCAGAGATCCGATCTTAGTCGTCTACATGAATCTTGCGTTACTAAAGTAAACATAAAAACCTCAAAGTAATCGTCAGCCAATGCTTTATAACAACTTCACATGATATGGAAGAGAGTATCAATATGTTACCTTGTTCTTTTCTTTCTTGACATGGTTCTATATGCTCTTACAGGCTGAACATCAGCTAATTATTTGTACTGTTTTCTCCAATGGTTAAAAGAGTTCTTGAAATCTAGATCTGCCTTCATAAATGTTCTTGTAATGCCAATTTCTTAATCATATTTATATTATTAAAAAATCAATTGGACCTGTCAAGTTGGATGCCAAATAATAAAATTTGATTATGTTTGATAATTGTTTATTTTATATTATAAATAAATGTCCAACTGTGTTATCTCATACAAAACATAAGTTGGTACAAGCACATTGATAAAGAGAACAACCGAATAAATCACTGCTACTCTTCATTTCAGTTCATACCAAAGAATTCAGCACATTTAAATTCAGATGAATCTGAGGTCAAGAAACATCAGAAGAATCAAATAAACACCACCTTATATATAAGATATCTACACCCAGAAATTAATCTTAGGGTTTATATATAGAATCCCAATTTTCATTTCTTGGAATCCTGATTCAGAGACAGTTCCTTGGAATCACTACTCCAGATCTTAGTCCATGGACATTCCTGCAATAAGAAGCTGATGATCTTCTCATATAAGTAAGTCTAATGTCTTGTAGCCTTATTCCTGTGCAATGATTACTGCTACTACAATCCAGCTTCATGGCTATTGGTGTCGTTGATGTTCCTTTTATGTTTGCAAACGTCACTCCACTTATCTTCACACCAGAGCTCTGTTTGATTAAATCATAACAAATGTTCTTTAGAAATAATTTAAAACTATGTAAGAGATCTGAGTTACACCAAATCAATTAGGTTATTCACCTGACGAGGGCAGCCTCTTCCATTAGGACAATAGTTTTGATCGATTATCACTGGATTCTCGACATTCCTCATTATCAAATTTCGAAATACCACATTCCTCACAAACCCTCTGCTCGGTCTAGCCCAAGTCTTTATCCTTACTCCATTTTGTGTCTTGGTGAAAACAGAGCTCGTGACGGTTACATTCTGCACACCCTCCTCGTTAAAGTAATCCCCAAGACTCCCAATGCTGAATCAAATTTTACAAGCAACCCCCACGTTAATTAGATCATTAACATCATCAGTTTCTAAAACATCATATTAATTAAGTCGTTCATTTTAGTTAGGTTACCTAATTCCATGTCCGGGTCCACAGTTCATGCGTTCGATCCAAATGTTCCTAGATCCTTGACTAAGAGCAATGCAGTCATCACCGGTCGCAATGGTTCCACCACTAATGGTGACTCCAGAAGAAGACTGGACGTGGATACCATCGGTGTTAGGGCTTCCACTTGGAGCCCTAATCCTTATGTTTTGAATCCGTACATTAGAAGAATGATGAACTGTGACATGCATATTCTGGCTATTCAATGACGTTAGGCCACTTAGTAGTACATTGTTGCACCAGCTAAACGATATAGACTGCGCAAAAAACCATATCGAAATTTTGATTAATATATACTAAAATAGTTAGCTAAAGAATCAATGAGATTTTGATATAAACATACCCTTGCACCTTGGGGACAATGACCACCTTTCTTTCTACAAGACCAATAACCTGATCCTCTAGCATCAATGGTTCCGCCGGAAACCGAGATTCGGTTTACCTTAGCGAATAGGATCCAGTATCCAGAATTACCTATGCTCCAGTAATTCGGCGGAGCCACGAGCGTTCCATCGATTTTAAAAGTAATATGGTTTCTGCAAGGACCCCAAAAGACTAGGTTTGTAACCAAGTATGTTCCACGGGGAATGTAGACCATGGCTCGAGCCCTTGAGCGGCATGCTAATGACCAAGCCGTCAAAAATGGTTTGGTCGCATCAGTTCGTCCATCACCTCTAGCTCCGTATCTTTGTACGTTGAAAGAAGGCATTGCGTTGGACGAGTTAATAAGAAATAAAACAATGGAGAATAGTATGATGACTAAAGGAAAAGAGATATTTTTGGCCATCTTAGATTTTCTTTTCCTAGTTTTTGATGGCTTTGTATGATTGTAATGATTTAGAAGATATAATGGAAAGTTCTATATATACACTATACAGGGAGAAAAGACTTTTTTGGTATAGATCGGAGGATTGGTGTATTAATGACTAATCACGTTAAACGCGGTGCATTAAAATATAAGTGACCTAAGTTATACATACTTGATTCCAAGTTATTTAATCATTATGTACTTAAGAATTCTTTGTGAACACATTGTTATTGTACGAATAATAGTCTGCAAGATAATATTGTTATTGTGGGTTTCTTTTCAAATTAACTCAGTGTTTTAGAAAAAAAAAATCATATTTAAAGTTTGATATTTTAAGTTATATTGTTTTTTTTTTGAAACACAAGTTATATTGTTTAGTTTTGAAATATTTTGGTGATACATACGAAGACTTACACGATACGTTAATATAGAAGTGTTATATTTATCCGGTAATTAAACAAGAACACTAATCAAGTTGAGAAGAAACCTATAACCAAAAGTTATATCTGTGACAGTTGGAATTTATTGTAGTGTCACATGGAGAAAATTCTGCAGGATAATTGGGCGGGAATATATGCAATGCATGGGTCCTGCAAAATTTGTTTAGTTTGAATCGGTTATATATTCCATGAGAAACAATATTAAGCCCTCAGTAGTTGAATCTGTTATTTAATAATATTTTTTATAGTTATTCTTGAATGAGATATTCATGAGCCTTGAGAGTTGGCACAACAAAATGCCTACACAACAAAATGCCTATACTTTTGTGGTGTCACGCGTTCTAGATCTGGACATAATGAAAATTTCTTTTTATTTTTGCATTTTTTCAGATGACTTGCTTATTCGCCCAGATAACAACATTTGCGTAAGTACTGATGGTGTTCACTGTACTAGATCTAGAACGAAGGTCTTGTTTACTTTCTGGGCGAATAAGCAAGTCATCTGAAAAAATGCAAAAATAAAAGGGAAAATCGCATAAAAAATCCTGAAAGTGGCACTTACTGACATTTTAAATTTTGAAGTTTTTTCACTAATACTTTTAACCCTGAAACTGACATTTGTGTCATAAAAAACCTTCAAACAAAATAAATGACCTGTTTAGCAGGTAAAACTAGTGATGTGTAGGTTTTTTCCAAAAAAAAATTTATTTAATTCATAAAACTAAATAAAAACCAAAAATTAAAAAAACTCAGAAAAATTAAATAAAAGTTCAGAAAATTAAATAAAAAATCAAAAAATCGTAAAAAATATAAAATTATTATAAAATTCAGAAATTAAATAAATTTCAGAAAATTAAATAAATTTAAATAAAATTAAATAAAAATCAGAAAATAACTAAAAATCAGAAGTTAATAAAAAATCATATAAATAAATGAATAAGATTAAATCGAAATACATAAATTAAATAAAAATGAAATAAAACTATAAAATTAAATAAAAATTCATGAATTTCACAAATAACAATGTTTTTTAATAAACATCAAATTGACACTTAAATAACTTAAAATTTAGTGTATTCCATGCATTATGCATATCATCGTTCACAGTGACGGCTGTCAAAATGTTTTTATTGACACATTTACAGTCATTTTCGACGATGGTGTCAGAAATTACCGTTGGAAGTATGTCAAAATCATCATTGTTAATGGTTATGATTGAAATCATCATCGTAAGTAATGATATGTTTGAAATTATAATTGTCAATGATTTGGTCCATTCTAAAAAATAGCAATCTTGTAATTTTTTGGAAAATACTTTTTTTTTGTTTTCTGAATTTTTATTTAATTTTTTAAATATATTATTTTAAATATTATAATTTTTTGTATCTGAATTTATATTTTATTTTATTTTCTAATTTTATATAATTTTGTGAATTTTATTTAAATTTCTGTATTTTGATTAAATATTATAGTTTTTATTAATTTTCTGAATTTTTATTTAATTTTTTGATTTTTATTTAATTTTTCTTTTTTTTACCTGTTAAACAGGTCAACTTTATAGTTTAAAGGTTTTTTCTGATACAAATGTCACTTTGAAGGTTTAAAATGTTACTAAAAAAACTTCGAGGTTTAAAGTGTCAGTATGTGCCACTTTCAAGGTTTTTTATGCGATTTTCCCAAAAATAAAAAGAAATTTTCGTTCTGGATCTAGAACGAAGGTCTTGTTTACTTTCCCAAACCCAAATTGTTTCAGAGTCCAGAAACATACTAGTAAAATTATAGTATATAGTTAGTTAGATGTTGTGTTGATTACTTTCCTAAGGATATTATATAGTCTTCAGTTTTTGTTACACGATAGTTCCTTATGTGAATTAATATAGCAAATTCCTTCTAAACCGGTAAAATCCATATCTAGACCAATGGCGAGCAAGAAGCCTTGAACCAACGGTTAGTGATACTGACTATGCGTAAATTGTTTCTCAAAAATCATTCTCCAACAACACGTCGATCTTTGGTCAATTACCAAATTTTGAGTCTATGCTAATTTTTATAAGTATGGTATATCCACAATGGTGTTACTGTGTACAAATACGTAACAATCAAAGAGAAACATGAACTCAACATGATGTCCTTACCAATAAATGAAGCAAAGCATATATGCAGACGTAATAAATGTGTTACGTGAACTTAAGCATAGTATATTTTTGAGATCTTGCAATGCATGTGATCAGCACTAGACACCATTATTATAGCATACACGAATAATATTTGAAATTTATTTTGTTTCAATGGCTAAGAGATTTTGAATCTCTATGCCGGTACATTTTTCTAAAACGAGATACAACCCCTTTTTTGTTCTAGATACAAACCATATAATTTAACTTTTAGAACAAAATTAGACTCGTAGTTCAAAAAAAAAAACCAAAATCAAACTCTTCCAACGGAAATATGAATGACTTTCAAATCTGGATTATGTAATCCTACATTACATAAATTTTAGGAGCACCATTCTTCTTGGTGTAAGGAAAGATGGACTTACACTCAAAATTGGATCCTTGAACATGAACATGTCAGTTAGTATTGTAAGGCGCAACATGATCCTTCCATTGACATTGTTAATTAAGTAACTACGGGAAAAAGTATACTCGACAAATTAGTTAAACAAATCTCGTCTCTTCTCATCTTATATTACTGTTTCTCTCCATTGGCACGTCAATCAAAAGTGCATGAACTTGAAAAATATGAGTAATCAAATGTCTGAATTAAGAAAACATTGTATAAGGAAAACATTTAATATATGGGAAATTTGAAAAAACCTTTCGATGTGATCATTGGCCCAATATCTCCTATGTATTATTTTCCACTTGTCACGTTCCGTAAACATGTTTCTCTACTCCACCCATCCACATTCTATATCGACGGACTATAAGTCTACAATATCCAATCATCTTTTCCCATTCATATGAGTTCCCTGATGTGTATATTTTATTTTCTGTCTCTTTCTGAACCTTGCATCACATTTTCAGTTTAATTTAATTTTAAATCGTATACAGTTACTCGGAGTTTTACAATGAATGTAACATGTGAATGCTTTGTGGAGAGTGGGAACACAACAAGATCACACATATGACTGTTGACATTTTTACCTTCGCATAAACTTTTTCTGTTCATTTTCTATATAAATGACATAGGTACACGGTATGCAACAGTCCTTCCTGTTTGTACAAAAAATTATGACTTGTATCTCAAGAACATATTTTCATTTAGGAACTTTGACCAGTACTTTATCCCCGTTTATTTTTTGACAAAAAAAATCGCCACTAAAGCCAATCGGGCCACATGCGTTGATCTTGTGCAGGGCCGGCCCTGAGCCAAGCCTAATGAAACATTTGTTTCAAGCCCCCGAAATTTTTGAAAAAATTTACATGGATATAAGCCCCCAAATTTGTAAAAAAAAAAAATTTCAGCCCCCAAATTGTTGAATTCCTTCATGACTCGTCTACAGCCCCCAAAATCTCAGGGCCGGCCCTGATCTTGTGTATACTTCGTAGGCTGATAGGCACTAGGCAGCATAGCCAACGTGAGCCATGACCATTTTATGTTAGTTTCCTCGTTTTCCAACCATTAACCTTTTGTCTTAAGTTACAAATTTGAATCATAGATCAATGCGCGAGTCTTAGAGTGAGAGAAGACAAATTCGGTTCCATGCAGAGATTTCTACAGATACTATTTCTTACAGGTATGGACATTTAACTAATTCATTTTTATATAAATGAAACAAAAAATATTTTTTTTGACAACTTTTTTTCTGACAACAACAAAAAATATTTATTTCCCACTAAAATCATGATAAAATATTAACATTAATTTGGGTATCCACCAATAAGGGTGCTTTTATATCACTTGGCTGCTACCTTGACGTAACAGTAAAAGTATAAAAGAGAGAACCATAGCCGTTTGTTTTTTTTTTTTTTTTTTTTTCATTTATTAATCATTTTCTTTAAATAGGAAAGGGAACAAAACATAAATTATGATCTCAGATCCCTACAACAAATGGAAAAAATGTCACCGAGTCTTCCACTTATTAACAAAACCTGTAATAAACGAATTGTTTGGACTTTGGACCAAGTCAGCAGTACTCAGTCCAGTAACTTCTTGTTTTGTTAGATACACAACACATATAAAATAGTAAATGAATTCTTCTATCATTATATGGAATTCCCTCTTCCTTTCCCCCACGGACTCTGACGGGTCAGATACACAAAATACTTGCGTTACAAATTTTTTTATGTTTAATAGAATAATCACATTCTGCAGACTAGGCCTAAGCAACTTTAGGTAATTGAGAGTATCTAAAAAAAACTATGCCTAAACAATTTCACGGATAGAAAAAAAGAGGAAAAAACTATCAATTTCAAAGTCTAAAATGGATTTGTGATATATTGACTTTATCCACACTACCTGATCTGCGCTAATACAACTTTTTGAAAGTTGATTTGATTAAAGAAAAAACAAAAGATAAATTTTGCGGCTTGATCACGTTGGAGAACTGCAGAGACTTTGCGTATTCTTCTCATAAACTAACGAACTCCTCGCATTTCAATAGGTTGTTTCATGTATTTCTCCAATAAAAATATATATTTATTGACACCATTGCAGTTTCACTTTTCAACATTTTTTCTACTTCTGCTTTTTCATTCACACCCTATTTTTAGTATAAAGAAATTTAAGGCACGTCTTGTCCTATACGTAGTTCCTCGACCAAATGGGCATACATAGTTTTTTTAGAAAAAAAATAAATATGGAAGTTTTGTACTCTCTTACAAACAACTGAACTAAAAAGATTTATGTTAAATTTCATCATGTTGATAACAGTAATTTATTTTTATGAAATTCAGGACTAAACTCGAATCAGTCCTTGAAATCTGTAAATCCTGAGATAAAAGTGTTTTGGCAAAGTGCTATTTAATTGTGGTATTATTTTTTTGCGAGTTTTAGATCAGCATTGATCTAATTTACTCATACCTAGGGCTGGGCAAAAAATCCGAACCCGAAACACCGAACCGAACCCGATCCGAAAAAGTAGCATCGAGCCTGAACCGAAATTGATTAAATATCCGAACGGGTTCCAAAATTTCGGTATTTAAAGAACCGAAACCAAACCCGATCCGAACCGAAGTATTTTGGGTACCCGAATGTATCCGAAATAAATTTATATACTTAAATATATACATTATTTTTATATATAATGTATATTAAAAATATTAAAAATATATAAGATACCTTTAAGTTTTTCAAAATACTCGAAAAATATATGCAAATAGTCAAAAGTAAATGTTTAAAATAACTAAAGTATATTGAAAATACCAAAAATAGTTAAATATCTATTGATTCTTTATCCAAATATTCAAAGAAAACCAATTTATATGTTAAATTAAGGTATTTTGACATATATGTTATGAAAATTTATATGTAATATATTATCTTTCTTATAGATTTTGAAAATTTAAAGTATATAATGAATTTTGAAAATTTAAAAACATTTTAGATGGATTATCCGAACCCGAACTGAACCCGCAAAGATCCGAACCGAATCCGAACCGAAATTTAAAAAAATCCGAACGGGGCTGAAATCTTTGACCCCGAAAACCCGAAACCCGAATGAACTGAACCGAAACCCGAATGGGTACCCGAATGCCCAGCCCTACTCACACCAATGACAAAACTTTCTTAAAAATATTGTAAGAGCCTAATAGTCAATTTAAACATAACAACAAAAAAATTTAATTATATGATGCTTTTTCAAAGAATAATAACAATCATGCAAAACAAATTCACACCTACTAATTTCTTATTCATGCAAATCCAATATATAAACAAACAAAAAACTCTTCATATACAAGACAAGCACTATAAATACATTCCATAACCGTTAAAACCTCTAACACTACCACCACTACAGCACTACTCCACTCTCTCTCCCTCTTTAACTATCTCTCTCTCAACAAGTGTAAGTTAGCGACATACAATGGCTTCACTTCTTGTCCTCTTCGTCTTCTTCTTCATCTCCTCTTGTTCTGCTCAATCCTACAATGTCTTGTCTTTCGGAGCTAAACCGGACGGAAAGACAGACGCAACCAAAGAGTTTATGGCGGTTTGGAAAACCTCTTGTGCCTCGTCTCGTCCCGTGACCATTGTGGTTCCTAAAGGCCGGTTCTTGTTAAGGAGCCTTAATTTCGACGGTTCCAAGTGCAAGCCCAAGCCCATCACGTTGCGTATCGAAGGTACATTGGTGGCTCCGGCTGATTATAGAGTTATCGGTAATGAAGATTACTGGATTCTTTTCCAGCATCTTGACGGAGTCACCGTCTACGGTGGAGTTCTTGAGGGAAAACGTGCTATTTCCCCACGAGAAGTATCGCATCCTCCTAGATCTCTCCCAAACTATGACCTCATCTTATATGTCCACGAGATAAAAGTTCGAAATCTATTTCCCCATAGAACTTTAGAAAACCTCTTATATCTCTCCGACATATAAGTTGAAGATCGTTAACCCCATAAAATCAAATTTATCTGGTTAAACCTATAAACCAAAACTATTTTCGTTAATTAAACCTGATTAAAACCTGATTTAGATCTGATTGCAGTAATTAAACCAGATCCAAATCAGGTCTTTATCTTTCTTTTCTTGTTTAATTACTGCAATTAGATCTAAATCAGGTTTTAATCGGGTTTAATTAACGAAAATAGTTTTGGTTTATAGGTTTAACTAGATAAATTTGATTTTATGGGGTTAAGGATCTTCAACTTATATGTCGGAGAGATATAAGAGGTTTTCTAAAGTTCTATGGGGAAATAGATTTCGAACTTTTATCTCGTGGACATATAAGATGAGGTCATAGTTTGGGAGAGATCTGGGAGGATGCGATATTTCTCGTGGGGAAATAGCACGTTTTTCCAGTTCTTGACGCTCAAGGAACTTCTCTATGGGGTTGTAAAAAATCCGGCAAGAATTGCCCTAGAGGAGCCACGGTACGTAACGCCCAAGAAACACACTTTTCTAGATTATGAAGTTGTAACGATTTATTAAAAATAATTTCACCATTTCCAATTCACATGGACCAAGTGACCAACCATGGATTCATATGTCAACATCGTTATAAAAATTAAGTGTAATAAATGAGACGGTTTTTATCATGTGAATCAACAGACCATAGGGTTTCAGAGCTCAAACAACGTCGTGGTCTCCGGGCTGACGTCACTCAACAGCCAGATGTTCCACGTTGTCATCAACGGTTGCAACAACGTAAAGCTTAAAGGAGTCAAAGTATTAGCCGCAGGAAACAGCCCCAACACAGACGGTATCCACGTCCAGTCTTCCTCCATCGTCTCTATCTTCAATACGAAAATTTCCACCGGCGACGATTGTGTCTCCATCGGTCCCGGAACTAACGGTCTCTGGATCGAGAATGTCGCATGTGGCCCCGGTCACGGCATCAGGTATATGTACATTTATTATGGATTCTTCTCGATGAATTACAAATTGTCATATGGTGAAATTATAACTCATATCAGTATCACGTATAGAAAAGAAAATACTTCGAATAAATGAATAGAAAATACTATTAATAATTATATTTTCCATTGATATGCATTCATATATCAGTTGGTCTGATAAAAGAAAAATTAAAATTTTGACAATATTTGGATGGGATATTGCATTGTAGCATTGGGAGCCTGGGGAAAGATGCAGTGGAGTCAGGTGTACAGAACGTGACTGTGAAAACGGCGACGTTTACAGGAACGCAAAACGGAGTGAGGATTAAAACATGGGCCAGGCCCAGTAGTGGATTCGCTAGGAACATCCGTTTTCATCATTGTGTAATGAACAACGTAGACAACCCCATAATTATTGACCAGAACTACTGTCCTCGTAACGAAAATTGCCCTCGCCAGGTACTGTTCCTAATTTAATTAAGCAATACAGATACAACTAGTACTTAACATTGGAGTTTAATCATAAATTTTTATTTAAAAAATTCAGGTTTCGGGTATCAAAATCAGCGATGTGTTGTTCGTAGATATACATGGAACATCGGCAACTGAAGTTGGAGTGAGACTTGATTGTAGTCCTAAGAAACCGTGCACAGGAATTCGACTTAAGGATGTGAAATTATCGTACCGTAATAAACCGGCTGCGTCAGCTTGTGTTCATGCAGGAGGGATAGAAGCTGGATTGTTTCAGCCAAACTGCCTCTGACAAAGTGAAAATATCTCTTTTTCTAGTTATGACATTACTTAAGGTTAAAATAAGTATTGTAAATTATAGTTTCGCAGTTTCCGAAACGTACGGTTCAGGAGAAATTGAGATGCATGAGCCTGTGGCTGTTGACGGTCCACTAGGCCGAGAGTCTGGCCTTGTTTTGTAGGGGGATATAGTCCATAGCAACCATTGATGATTTCATATGTGTTGTGTGAGTTTTGTTATTTGATAGATTTAATATTATTTTTATTTACTTATTTGGGATTTTTTAAATAATAATTTTCTTTATTATATGGCTTTTACATTTGTCATTTGTTATTGGGAAAAAAAATATATTAAAAGACAAGTCTCCTCAATTTCGTGCAATTTTCTTCTGTTTGTATAACAAAGTGTGCAAGTTTGTTTTGGTTGGCACTGGCATTATTTTGGTGCCTCTTATTTTATCCTTCAATGTACAGAAAATGTTTTTTTTTTAAATTGTAAAGAGAATGTTTAACAGTTTTAGCCTTTTAGGTTACTTTTTTTTGTAACACTCCTTTTAGGTTACTATAATTCAACTGTCTTATTCCAAAGTGAAATATATATATATATATATATATATATATATATTATGTTCTTTGAAAGAAAAAAACCATATAGATTATTTTGTTTCAATGAACTTGGCACAAATTTGATTTTAGGTCTCAAATAAATAAATAAAATTTTGATCTTGCTGACTGACCAAAAAACAAAAATATAAACTAAGCTTTTGTTTGAAAAAAAAAAGATGCTACTTGTATAAGGAAATCAAGAAACTAAATCTCACGTGATGAAGTGTGAATTTAACGCAAGCGCTAAAGAAATTGATACGGACATCCTTTGTTTAATGCATGTTTCCTGTATTTCACAACTACATTTGTTCATTACCTTTATGAAAAATGTTTTAAATGTGCATTGCCACATTGCCACATTTCAATTGGTGAAAACATTGACCGATCATTAATCCACTGATCTTATAATTTATAACATGTTTTCTACTATTAATTATCTTTAGTTCCGCTTACTAAACATATATTTTATGCTATTTATATTTTGTATTCAGTTCAAATAACATGATTTCTGTTATTCACCCGAGAGTTTAGGGTTTATTTTAGACTTTTAGTGATCGGAAAAATAAAATAAAAATTGAACATGCTTATGAGATACGTATACATGATGAAACGTTATTAAATTCACTATTCACTAATATCAACATCGTATAGGATAATAAATAATAACAAAAACATATAGAAGGGAAAACAGAATCATAAGATATGCTATATACCAAATATTCCATTTATTCAATCTTTAATCAATCTAAAAAGAGAAAGAGAATACCAAATCTATAGTACCCATAATCAATTTACTAAAAATATTCACTAATTAATTATGCTAACCGTTCAATAAACCCCAAATAATTCATGAATCTGTGACAAATTTAACTAATCTAGAGTCATTCACAGTTACGGTTACTGGTAGTTTTGTCAGACATGGAAATTTATCTCGTAACATAATTAATATTCTTAAATTAAATCAATCATATTCATATTTACAGAATCCGGCTACAAGTTAACAAAATTATATGTTAATAAAATAAAATATAAACTTCCATATAAAATCATACTATTTTATTATTTGCCTCAAATTAAACCATTACGTTACTTAACATTCCTATAAATTCCCCTCTTACATACCTTCTTCTCCAATATCATTCATCCCTTCTCTAGAGAAAACACAAAATGATTTACAAAATATCATGTCTTCTTCTTTCTCTAGCTCTCATCTTTCTTGATTTCGTTTTAATCCCATCTCTAGCCAAACCGACCCCAATCACATCCCTTAATGTCTTAACCTACGGAGCTAAACCAGATGGCTCAAAAGACTCAACCAAAGCCTTCTTAGCCGCGTGGGAAGTTGCATGTGCCTCTCCTAAGCCTACGACTATTATTGTACCAAAAGGAAGGTTCTTGGTGGGTAACCTTGTATTCCAAGGCAAAAAGTGTACCGACGCTCCTATATCTATTCGTATAGCCGGTTCAATCATTGCTCCGGAGGATTATAAAGTTATCGCAAGCTCACTACAATGGATCTTGTTCGATGGCGTTACTAACGTTTCCATCTATGGTGGATTACTTGATGCGCAAGGCTCTAGTTTGTGGAAATGCAAGAACAATGGTGGCAAAAAATGCCCTACTGGTGCTAAGGTTCGCTTGTCTCACAAGTAACAATAAACTTTCTCATATACATGCGGTTTATCTTTTATCTTGCTCGTTTGTGAACTATTTTTGCAGACTTTGTTATTTACTCATTCGAATAACATAACTATCAACGGTTTAACGTCGATCAACAGCCAGAAGTTCCATATAGTTATCGAGGAGAGCAATAACGTCAATATTGACGGCGTTAAAGTTTCTGCTGATGCTGATAGCCCAAACACCGATGGGATCCACATCGAGAACTCTCACTCAGTGAACATCACTAACTCGAGAATTGGAACCGGTGACGATTGCATCTCCATCGGTCCAGGATCCACGTATGTTTCTATACAAGGCATTCAATGCGGTCCAGGCCACGGCATTAGGTAATAGAAATATTCATTTCTTGCAAAATAAGCTACTTAATATCTTAACTTATTTTGATTTGTGGATCCTCCAAAATAGTATTGGAAGTCTTGGGAGATCAGAGGACGAACAAGGAGTGGAGAACGTGATTGTGAGTAACGTGGATTTCACGTCAACGGATAACGGAGTTAGGATCAAGACGTGGGGAAAATATAGCAAGAGCTTTGTTAGAAACATTGTTTTCAAACATATTAAGATGAAGAGGGTCAAGAACCCGATCATCATAGACCAACACTATTGTCTTGACAAACCTTGCCCTAAACAGGTAACAAAAAAATAATTATCCATATCTTACTGCCTTTAGTTTTATATATCTATGACCGATCTGAGACTTAAGAGATCATAAATATTTTTAATGTTAAATTTAATATTTTTTGACAATTTAAAGACAATGTGAATTTTATATATAATAATTGTTTTAATATGAGCTAAAACGAATGTTTGATGCGATTATGTTCAGAACCGTTTATATATATCAAGTCATTTAATGTGTATATTAATCACAGGAATCTGGAGTTGAAATATCCAATGTTAGATATGAAGATATACAAGGAACATCGAATACGGAAGTGGCGGTTATGTTGGATTGCAGTAAGGAGAAACCATGTACCGATATTGTAATGGGTAATGTGAATCTCCTCTTGCAAATGGTTAATGGATCGGCTCAGGCTTCTTGCAATAATGCAAATGGATTAGCAAACGACGTCGTTATCCCGTTCACTCCTTGTCTAAAGAGAGACATGCTTCTGACATGATATAAAGAAGGATACTTGAAATCAAATGCCGTTCCGATTGCTCCTTGACTAAAGATGGGTTTATGCAGCTGAATCTGTGAACGACGTCGTGCTTTTTGCTAGTTTTTTGTTTTATTTTTCTTTTTGGTTTCAAGTTTCTACGTTGCTACTTATTTTGATCGTTATTTTTTTTTCTTTTTTTTTTTGTATTCGAAGCTATGGTTTGAACTTTTAAAGTAATGACTAAAATTTGGATCAGATCACTATATCTCAGTACAATAAGAATAATATTTGTTTTTCTTTCAAAACTAGGAATAATATTTGTTTTTCTTTGAAAACTAAGAATAATATTTGCCACATTTCTATATTCTCTATCAACTGGTGAAAACATTGACTGATCACAAATCCACTGATCTTATAATTTATTAATTTGTAACATGTTTTCTATTATTAGTTATCTTTAGTTCCGCTTACTAAACATATATTTTATGCTATTTATCTTTCGTATTCAATTCAAATAACATGAGTTATGTTATTCACCAGAGAGTTTAGGGTTTATTTTAGTGATCGGAAAAAAAATTGAAAATGCATATGAGATACGTATACATGATGAAAATCACTATTCACTAATATCAATATCATATTGGATAATAAATAATAACATAAATACATACAGGAAAACACAATCATAAGATATATATACTGATCATTCCATTTATTCAATCTTTAATTAATCTAAAAAGAGAAGGAGATACCAAATCTAGAGTACCCATAATCAATTTACAGTAAGCTATTCACTAATTAATTATGCTAACCATTCAATAAACTTCAAATAATTCATGAATATGTGTCAAATTTGACTAATCTAGTGTCCTTCACAGTTACGGTTACTGATAGTTCTGTCGGACATGGAAATTTATCTCGTAACATAATTAATATTCCTAAACTAAATCAATTGTATTCATATTACAGAATCAGGCTAGAATCCGGCTACAAGTTGACAAAATTATATGTTAATAAAATAAAATATAAACTTCCATATAAAATCATACTAATTTATTAGTTGCCTCAAATTAAACCATTACGTTACTAACGTAACATTCCTATAAGTTTCCCTCTTGCACACATTCTTCTCCAATATCATTCATCCTCAAGAGACTAACCTTCTCTGAAAAAACAACACAAAATGAATAACAAAACATCATGTCTTCTTCTTCTTCCTCTAGTTCTCATCTTCCTTGATTTCATTTTAATCTCATCACTAGCCAAGCCGACTCCAGTTACATCCCTCAATGTCTTAACCTACGGAGCTAAACCAGATGGCTCAAAAGACTCAACCAAAGCCTTCTTAGCCGCGTGGGAAGTCGCATGTGCCTCTGCTAAGCCTACAACTATTATTGTACCAGAAGGAAGGTTCTTGGTGGGTAACCTTGTATTCCAAGGCAAAAAGTGTACCGATGCTCCTATATCTATTCGTATAGCCGGTTCAATTATTGCTCCGGAAGATTATAAAGTTATCGCAAGCTCACGACAGTGGATCTTGTTCGATGGCGTCACTAATGTTTCAATCTATGGTGGATTACTTGACGCGCGAGGCTCTAGTTTGTGGAAGTGCAAGAACAATGGTGGTAAAAAATGCCCTACTGGTGCTAAGGTTCGCTTGATTCACAAGTAACAATAAACTTCTATCATATCATATACATGCGGGTTTTGTATATTAACTTCACTCGTTTTTGAACTATTTTTGCAGACTTTGTTATTTACTCATTCGAATAACATATCTATCAACGGTCTAACGTCGATCAACAGCCAGAAGTTCCATATAGTTATTGACGAGAGCAATAACGTCAATATTGACGGCGTTAAAGTTTCTGCTGATGCTGATAGCCCTAACACCGATGGGATTCACATCGAGAAGTCTCACTCAGTTAATATCACTAACTCAAGAATTGGAACCGGAGACGATTGCATCTCCATCGGTCCAGGAACCACTTATGTTTCCATACAAGGCATTCAATGCGGTCCTGGCCACGGCATTAGGTAACAGAAAACTCTATTTCTTGCCATACAAGTTACTGAATATCTCAGCTTATTTTGATTTGTGGATTCTTCAAAACAGTATCGGGAGTCTTGGGAGATCAGAAGACGAGCAAGGTGTGGAGAACGTGATGGTGAGTAACGTGGATTTCACGTCAACGGATAACGGAGTAAGGATCAAGACATGGGGAAAAGATAGCAAGAGCTTTGTTAGAAACATTGTTTTTCAACATATCAAGATGAAGATGGTCAAGAACCCGATCATCATAAACCAACACTATTGTCTTGACAAACCTTGCCCTAAAAAGGTAACAAGAAATTAATTAACCATATCTTACTCCCTTTAATTGTGTATATCGCAGATCTAAGATTGAGAGACCATTTAATGTGCATATTTTATCACAGGAATCTGGAGTTAAAATATCAAATGTGAGATATGAAGATATACATGGGACATCGAAAACGGAGGTGGCGGTTATGTTGGATTGTAGTAAGGAGAAACCATGTACCGATATTGTAATGGACAATGTGAATCTCGTGCAAATAGATAATGGATCGGCTAAGTCTTCTTGCAGTAATGCGAATGGATTAGCTAATGATGTCGTTGTACCCTTCACTCCTTGTCTAAAGAGAGACCAACTTCTGACATGATATATAGAAGCATCCTTGAATCGATGTCGTCCCGATTGCTTCTTGGACTAAAGATGAGTTTATGCAGCTGAATCTGTGAACGACGTCGTGCTATTTTCTAGTTTTTTGTTTGATTTTCTATTTTCAAGTTTCTACGTTGCTACAATAATAAATAATATTTTTGAAAATTTTCCGACATTTTAGGAAAGCAAAAATTCAGCTGCTTTCCTATGTAATGTTAACACGACTTCGTTTACTTATTTTGATCTTTGAGATCTTCCATATCAAATTTCAATTAATGCAACTATAATAAATTATATTTTGATAAATTTCCGACATTTTAAGCTTATTCTTTGAACAATATAAAAACAAAACAAATTCAAATTCAAAAATAATACTTAATATCAACTAAGATTTTTATCCAAAATCAAACATGCGCTTTTGAAAGAGCGGATCAAGATCTAGTTATCTTGGACCAGAAAATGTGATTAGTTTTAAACATTTGGAAATGGTAAGAACAATTTATTAAAAATATGCATAATTGAATGTTGCCATGTTTGGTTAGCGATGCTTGATATGGATGGATCTAAATCAAAGTAAATATATAAACTATTGGGAAGTTATAGAATACATAAGTGGTAACCAGTGTTATTAAACCCGGACCGAACCGACGGTCGGACCAGGTTCAACCATGAACCGGACACAAATGCGGGTTGGGTTAATGCCAAAACCCAACTATAATTGAACCGGTTAAAAACCCCTATCGAACCGTTAAAAACCCGTGAACCGGCGACTCAACGAACCGGCTAAACCCTGGTTCTTGTATTAAATCAAAAATTTATTAATAAAACAATTAAAACTTCCTTTTTAAAATAAAAAATAGGATTCAGATTAATAAGGTAAAGTCATCTCATATTTTTCTCTTGAGTCTTTGACGACTATGCAAGACTGCAACTCACAAAGTATCTACTTCTCAAGGTATTGTTTTTGTTTCGAAAATTTTAAGAATTGAAAACTTAGATTTGAAGAACTCAATCATGGTATAATTTTTAATTTTATTTCATAGTATAAATTTTTAACTAATGTGTCTATAATTTTTGTAAAGGTGATGAAGATTTGGAGTGACAAAAACCCAGAGAATAAAAATTAAATATGTTTTTCTATTGATTTGAGATTTTGACTATTACATTGTTCTATTATTTTTATTACATTTTTAGTTTGTTACTTTTTAAAAATTTCTAAACATTATGGTTATTGAAATATTTAATTTGATATGATCTTTATCATTGTAAGAATATACATATTCAAAATATCATTAAATTTAGTTTAGTCTAATCAAATCCGGATCGAACCGGATCGAACCTGGTCGAACCACATTGACCCATGACCCAAAAAAAATCCGGTTCGCTTGCCGGTCCGGTTTTAACAACACTGGTGGTAACTGGTAACAAGACTAATTAGTATTTAATAGCCGACCCATTAACCCTTCAATACTAAAACATTTTATGGAGCATATCAGATTTGATACTACATTACATTGAAAACTAGTGGGGCAGCACCAACATTTTAAAGTTTAATAAAAAGAAAAAAACTGAATCATCCTCTCCACTTCACTAAAAAGTCAAAACCTCACCATCTCCAGGTTGTATTCCATGAAATCACTGTTTAATTTTATTTATATATATTTTGTCACCTTTATTTAAAATTTTAATTGCTACAAGATTTGGAACTAATATAACATGTATGAGATTAATATGTCAATCAAGGTTTACCCGCGTTTTACACCTCCAAAAGAAACTGTAAACCAACGAACTTTTATTGTTAATAATAATCTCAAAAAATTCAACAAAGATAGAAAGAAGAAAAACGGACCACGATCTTTTGTTTCTCTGACTTGTCGTCTTCTTCCTCTCTCGACCTCCGTTGACGACAACCTTCCAAGGAGGCAATGTGGGCTTAATCTTTATCTCAATTGAGATTTAGCATCAAAAAACAAAGTTCAGCAAATGGAGAACATAGCCGTGCAGCTAAAACGCGGGATATCAAGACAATTCTCAACCGGTTCAATCCGTCGAACGTTGAGCCGACAGTTCACGCGTCAGTCTTCTCTCGACCCTTGTCGGACCAACATGAGGTTCAGCTTCGGTCGTCAGTCTTCCCTCGATCCAATCCGGAGGAGCCCTGACTCTACGGACGAGGTGCACATGTCGGTGCCTGAGAATCTAGGTTCCACGATGCAGCTTCTCTTTATGGCTAGCAAAGGTGACGTCGGAGGAGTCGAGGAGCTTCTTGATGAGGGAATCGATGTTAATAGCATCGATCTTGATGGTCGTACGGCTCTACATATAGCCGCTTGTGAAGGTCATTTAGGGGTTGTTAAGGCTCTTCTTAGCCGTAGAGCTAACATTGATGCTCGTGATCGATGGGGAAGTACGGTCTGTCCTCTTCTTTCCATTGACCTATGGCTCTGTTTTTTTTTTCTTTTTTTGAAATTTTCGATTTGGAATGGTGAAAGGAGACGTTTTTATCTTTTTCAGGCGGCTGCTGATGCAAAATATTATGGGAATTTAGACGTTTACAATCTCTTGAAGGCTCGGGGTGCTAAAGCTCCGGTAAGTTCCTCTGTTTCTTGAACTCCTCTGTTTCTTGAGTTCCTCTGTTTTTGAACTCCTCTGTTTCTTGAAACTGGAGAGGTTTAGTGTTTTTTTTTGCTTTGTTCATGTGTTGTTTTATGAAAAAGGCTTTTAATTATCTGCACACTTTCTAGAAAACCAGGAAGACGCCAATGACGGTGACGAATCCACGAGAAGTCCCTGAGTATGAGCTTAATCCACTTGAGGTTCAAGTTCGCAAATCTGATGGCATCTCAAAGGCATGTTCTTTTGTCTTATAAGTCATTATCATTAAACATATATTTGATTTAGTGAAAATCAGTTGTGTTGTTGATTGTTTGCAGGGAGCTTATCAAGTAGCTAAATGGAATGGCACGAGGGTCTCGGTTAAAATACTTGACAAAGATAGCTACGCAGACCCGGAACGCATGTACTCATTCTTCTTCTATCTATATCTTAATGATCTTAACATAGTCACTCAAGAGTTCATCTTTTTCTTTGTCTTTCTGGTGGTTGTGTCTGAACAGAAACGCATTCAAACATGAACTGACGTTGCTAGAAAAAGTCAGGCATCCAAATGTTGTTCAATTTGTTGGAGCTGTCACTCAAAACGTACCAATGATGATGGTAGTAGAGTATACTCCAAAAGTAAGCATGCTTGTACTTCTCTTCTTCCTCTTGATTTTACCTTATTTCACCAACCATAAGCAATGTCTTTTCGTTTGGTTTTATTGCAGGGAGACTTAGGTGTATATCTCAAAAATAAAGGACGTCTTTCTCCTTCCAAGGCACTTAGATTTGCTCTTGATATTGCCAGGTATGTTGAACTTCTCATCTATTTGCTGCTAAGGTTCCTCTAATTACTGAGTTCGTTTTTGTTTTTTCTTGGTGCTTTTGGGTGTCTCAGGGGCATGAACTATCTCCATGAGTGTAAACCAGATTCCATCATTCACTGTGATCTAAAGCCAAAGTAAGATAAGTACATTACATATGTGTAAAACCTTGGGTTCATACTCACTGAGATGTTTCTGTTCGTTTTAACATATTTGTAAATTCTCGTAAGGTGCCAGAAACATTTTGCTGGATAGAGGAGGACACTTGAAGATCTCTGGATTCGGTTTGATAAGATTGTCTACAATCTCGCCAGACAATGCGAAAGTAGCAAACCACAAAGCACATATAGATCTCTCAAGTAAGGAGAATGCTTCTCATTCATTCATATGCTAGACATTGTTTTCTTTGCAAGGTTTATGATCATGAACAAAATGATTTATGGATTGCAGATTACTACATAGCACCAGAGGTTTATAAAGACGAAATATTTGACAGAAGGGTGGATGTACACTCATTTGGTGTCATTCTATATGAGGTAACATCTCCTCATCTTGCTTCGGTTTGTGTCTTGTGTTTCTTTAATATGTATTTGTGTGTGTGTGTGTGTGTGGCAGATGACTGAGGGAGTACCAATTTTTCACCCGAGACCACCTGAAGAAGTTGCAAAAATGATATGCTTAGAAGGAAAGAGACCTGTGTTCAAAACCAAGTCAAGAGGATACCCTCCTGATATGAAAGAGTACGCTCTAAAAAACAGTTTTGGGACCTAGAATTATTTATATAACATCTTAAATTATCTGGTTGTATCGCTTAATCTCCAGGTTGATTGAGGAGTGTTGGCATCCAGAAGCTGGTATTAGGCCGATATTCTCTGAGATTATTATCCGACTGGACAAAATAGTAGCTAATTGCTCTAAGCAAGGATGGTGGAAAGACACGTTTAAGTTGCCTTGGTAAAGTATTTCATTATTCAGATAGTTATCTAAAGTGAGACACAAAGATGAAAGATTGTGACTGTTAATGAGTTTTCTTTTTTCTTGCAGGAAGTAAAAAGGAAACATGGAACTTTTGTGTGTACGTTGTAGCTATATTTTGCTCATTGGCTATGTTATCTCATTCATACATAGCATAATAGTCAAGGAGAACCCACTTTCTATGTATGTACAACAAAAAAAAACAGAACATGAAGTCCTTTTTGCAATATTAATAGTTCTTTTTATCTTTCTTACACTGGAATCAAAATTGCAATAATCCTTTTCTTAGAAAGCAAAAAGATGACAATGGATATCATACTGTAGAAGTATTAGAGGTGAACAATGATGGCAAATCCCATACAAGCATCTCTCACAAATATACACAAAAGACTTTTAAAAAAGTAATAGTTTCAGCCCCCACACAATCCCATACAAGCAAGCATCTCTCACAAGTCACAAGTTATAACACATAAGACAAAAAAATGATGTTTCTTCTTTTTAAGAATCTTGTCAACAACATCAAACCGATTCTCATTCCTCCCTCTTCAAACTATTATTGCTGATACTCTGGATTGAAAGCAAGCGCCTCGCGGTAGATAAGCTCCTTCATCTGCTCCTCTGAGAGAGTGTACTGCTCAAAACCGAAGCCGAAAGGTACTGGGCACTCTGGCTCATCGCTAACGTCGTGCAACGTGTTCAGGTATGGATGTTCCAGCGCGTCTAAAGCTGTGATTCTCCGTCTAGGATCAAACGTCAACATCTTCTCGACAAGATCAATCGCTAAAGGATTATGCACCGTTGGGAACTTATCTGTAATGGACTGGCGAGGATAACGTGGGAGTTGTCTTATGTACCGCTTTGCATTTTCGTTCAAGAACTCAATCTCTTCTTCTGATGGAGTTCCTATGAGCTGCACACAAAAGAAAGTATATATAATCATGTTTCTTTACTAAGGGTCTGTCTACTTATTACCTCCATGAGCAAGCGAAGCTGATGAACATGATCTCGACCAGGGAAGAGCGGTTTACGGCCCATTAACTCCATGAAAATACAACCGACAGACCAAACATCGATGGCCGCAGTATAATCAGAAGAGTTTAAGAGGAGCTCCGGTGCACGGTACCATCTCGTGACTACGTACTCGGTCATGAAGTCGCTCTCGGAAGTGACTCTAGCTCCACCGAAATCGCATATCTTTAAGTCGCATTTTGCGTTCAGGAGGAGATTGCTCGGTTTCAAATCACGGTGAAGCACGTTTGCGGAATGAATGTACTTCAAACCACGGAGGATCTGGTAAAGAAAATACTGCACAGAAAAAAAAAAAAGAAACAGGTTTCAGGTTGGTTTATAGGAGAAAGGGCAATCTCAAAACACCAAACCTGACAATGTTCTTCGGATAATGCTTGATTTGATCGTATGATTTTGTGGAGATCGGTGTCCATGAGCTCATAAGCGATGTAAACATCATTGAAAGCATTTCTTAGGGGTGGTGGTATTATGTCTCTGATTGCAACAATCTGATAGACAATGATGGTAACTTGTTATATTAGTTGGAAATGGTCTACACATTCTTTTGTAAAATTGGTTATCTTCTGACGTATATGGAAAGTACCATACTATACTAAATAAGCACTAAACCATCCGTATCAAACCGAGAAAAATACATGCATTGTACTATCAACCAGTCATGTAGTTTTATTCCTTGTTACAAAAGTAATTTAAGATGTTGTGAATCAACTAGCTGCTACACATTAATTCACAAACCTAACCACAACCAGCTACAAATTCATACAATAAGAATTAAAACCGATAATGAGCAAACACAGGCAGCTGTTTATCTATATAATTTCACATTAACTAAAACCTATCATCTACATTAGGACTATAAAACATATCATCTACATTAGGATTACTGAACAGAAGATTCTTTCTTTCTTTAGTTGTGACTTATAAATGAAAGAAAAAAAAATAACTGACATTTTCGTGATCCATGTGACGAAGCAGCTTGATCTCACGGAGAGTCCTCTTAGCACCAATCTTGTTGTCGAAAGCGTTTGCGATTTTCTTAATGGCAACGCTTTCATTGCTTTCAGAGTTCATAGCAGAGCTGCAACAATCAAAGAATTACACAACAAGAGCTACAAAGATATCAAGCTTTATATATTAAAGAAAACATCCATTAATCATTTTAAAATCATTTTCGGATCAAAATCATTTTTCTTTTCTTTTTATGATAAACTGAAATAAAAAATAAATAAATAGAAAATTGTACGTACCAAACGATGCCGTAACCACCCTTGCCAATAGGCATGATGGGAGGCTTATACTTAGAGGTGACCTCGAAGACGTTCCCTAGTATGCTAAACTGTATAAACCTCCCTCCGTGGCTAAGAGTCGCCGGAATATTCTCTATCCCCGCCGCCACTTGAGATATTAATGGAGCCGCAGAAGAGCCTGTAGATTCCAGCATCTCGGTATCATGATCAGCAGGTGGTTGACCCGTGCCACCGTCCATGAACGCCGGTGAAGAAGAAGTAGAGGAGGAGAGGGGAAAGTGATATGTTCCTCTTTCGTTCGTTTTGAGTCAAAGACAGAAATTCATGTCCGGTGTGAAAGGAACAGTCATTTGCTAATATGTTCCAATGTTAATATTATTTTATACTCCATATGGATTATGGCAATCTTGTGACTAACAACAGTGTTTTGTGAAAACAAATCAGAAATTAACCATAAATCATTTGTCGTTATTTGCTGTGTTTGGTTGTACTTTCGCAATCATCTTCGTAACATGAAACGTATTTGATTCACCTCTTACGTGTAAACAAATTGTTAATGAAAGACTTGAGAAAAATCCACGTTAGGTGATGGCGGGGTATTCTGATAAAAAGAATAGTATGTGGACCATTATAGCATTACTTGAGCAATATAAGGGTCGTCTATTAAATGTTTTATACAGATCAGGCCAAGAGAGAATGAGAAGGCTTTCTCAGGTCCCAGGCCTATGGATTTGTCCACTCTCCTCCCACACGCTGCTCTCCAAGTACTACCTGCTGCTAAGCAACGGACTACAAGCTTGGAAGCACCTATTATGCTGCTAACTGGACATCCAAGCGCTGTCTACACCATGAAGTTCAACCCCATCCGGGACTCTAATTGCATCTGGATCACACGACATAGAGATCTTCCTCTAAGACCATTGCGACTAAACTGGAATTGAAGTCTTTAGATTCAACAATGTGTTTTTGTAACACCTTTTGTTTATTGAGAGAAAACATAAAAAAAAACAAAAAACAAACATCACTCTTCATCTTCTTGTACTCTAACTTTACTTCCACAGCAACTTCTTTTTTTTTCTTCTCCAACCACATGTCTCTTCTTCTTCACCAAACTCTCCCCACTCTCC
The DNA here is from genome assembly GCF_000801105.2 of Raphanus sativus. Taxonomy (NCBI): domain Eukaryota; kingdom Viridiplantae; phylum Streptophyta; class Magnoliopsida; order Brassicales; family Brassicaceae; genus Raphanus; species Raphanus sativus. The sequence goes on along the minus strand of NC_079514.1, from coordinate 42,513,138 downwards.
AGCCTCTTCTCAGCAAGCTCCAACCTCTTCTCCATAAACTCAGAGTTCTCCTTCCAAACCTCCCCATTAACATACACCTCTTTCTTCCATATCGGAACCGACGCCTTCAGCTCGTCGATCAAGAACTTGCAAGCGTCCAAACCATCCCCACGGTGAACTGACGAGACAGCCACGAACACGCTGGTCTCCCCGACAGGAACCGGTCCCAGACGGTGCGCCACAGCGATCTTGTGTACGTCCCAGTTCGATCTAGCGTCTCCACATATATAGCTGAGGTATCTTGTGGCCATTGGTTTGTATGCTTCGTACCTTAGCTCCAAAACTGTTTTCCCTTCGAACGTGTCTCTTGTAGTGCCTGAGAACGTTGCTATGGCGCCGGCTTGAGGGGCGCTCACGTAGTCAATGTACTTGACTATGTCCACTTTGTGACCTTCCTCCAAGATTTCTATAAGGTTATTCTCCTCCATAGACATTCTAACCTGCAGGTAGAGCCAATCAACAATTACAATTAATTGCTTATAATAGAAAACTAGTAATCAGAGACAACTAGTGAAGAGATCTAATGGAACAGAACAATCACAGAGATGACTACAAAAACAAGGAATCGTCTCTTTCAGTAACATTAATACACATAAAGTTTGATACTTTTCTCTGTTATCGAAAAGTTTGTAATAAGTTTTTAACAGCAACACAGACAACAAAACAAAAGATTAGAACTTGACCTTTCGGGGTTTGGTAGGGATGGATGATGAAGAAGAAGAGCATGTGCTCCACACAATTACCTCGACTAGTAGGTTGGTGAGAATCAGAGTAAGACAAAACACAAAACTTTATTTTAAAGTCTCTTCTTTTACTCTGTTTTTTACCAAAGCGACGTCGTTCTCATAGCTACAGTAGAGCGACTCTTCAAAGGAGAAAGAGAGAAGCATCTCTCTTTACTTATCTTTTGTGTGATACAATTTTGGGAAAGCAAGGACGAAAGATCCAAACCATGGCTGCTGCTACATCTTCTGCCTCTGCTTTCCTCCTTAATCCGTTGACTTCTCGCCACCGTCCTTTCAACCACTCTCCACACCTCGCTTCTCTCTCCTTATCCTCTAGAAAGGCGGCTACTTTCGATTCTCTCCCGTCTCCTCCTCTCGCTCTCAAGAGCCAGAGGTGTAGCGATGTTGTTGTCGTGTGCAAGGCTGTGTCTGCAAAGGTCGAAGCTGGTGTTGAAGGGCTCAATATCGCCGAGAATGCTGCTCAGGTTTAGATGTTGTTTTGATAATAAAGTTTCTCACTTTAAGACAGTAACTAAACTGAGCATAAAGTCTGTGACTTTTGACTTCTTTGTCTAATCTTTGTTTGCCTATGAATTGAGTCCAGCTTATTGGGAAAACTCCAATGGTGTACTTGAACAATATAGTCAAGGGTTCTGTTGCAAGTGTTGCTGCTAAGCTTGAGATCATGGAGCCATGTTGCAGTGTCAAGGATAGGTTTTGTTGTGTTAACCATTTTGATTTATTGGTTTAATAATCTTCACATGTGTTTGTTTATTCTGAGTATTTTGTTATATTGGTGGTTTTCAGGATTGGGTATAGTATGATTACTGATGCTGAGGAGAAAGGACTTATCACACCTGGAAAGGTATTGTGAAAAGCTCATTATTCTTGGTGTTATAAGTCCTCTCTGATTTGATTTTTTGTTTTTTGTTTGTTGCTGGAAATTTTATAGAGTGTTCTTGTGGAATCTACAAGTGGAAACACAGGGATCGGTCTTGCGTTTATTGCTGCTTCGAAAGGGTATAAACTTATCTTGACGATGCCTGCGTCCATGAGTTTGGAAAGAAGGGTTCTTTTGAGGGCGTTTGGAGCTGAGCTTGTGTTGACTGAACCTGCAAAAGGCATGACCGGTGCTATTCAGAAGGCTGAAGAGATCTTGAAGAACACTCCCAACTCCTACATGCTCCAACAGTTTGACAACCCTGCCAATCCCAAGGTCTCTGTGGTTACTTCTTTTTCCATATGATGATAATGTGAAAGGGATAGTTACAGAAAATATAGAAACTCTTCCTGGAGTTTTATGAGTATCAACCTTGGAGTACTGTGTTTTTTTTTCTATGGCATTTAGTTTTGAGCTCACCATGATAATTTGTGAGATTTTTCTGGTTCCTGGGTAGTGTTTTTAATGTGAACAATTATGCAGATTCATTACGAGACAACTGGTCCTGAGATTTGGGAAGATACAAGAGGGAAGGTGGATATATTGGTTGCTGGAATTGGAACTGGTGGAACCATTACTGGTGTTGGTCGTTACATTAAAGAAAGAAAACCTGAACTGAAGGTAACGTAGCAAAGGCGCTTGAGGTCTATATGTAGTGGTGAAACTTTATGTCTAATTAAGTTGATGTTTACATGTATCAGGTTATTGGTGTTGAACCCACGGAAAGCGCCATACTTGCTGGAGGAAAACCAGGTGAGGCATTGGATTTCGTTTCCTGACATTATCCTCTGAACCTGTAATTGATTTGTCTTGTCTTTTGGAATGTAGGACCTCACAAGATTCAAGGGATTGGGGCTGGATTTATTCCTAAGAATTTGGATCAGAGTATTGTCGATGAATACATAGCGGTATGTTCTGTTTATGTTTGGCTCTCTAAAACACGAGAGAACGTATTAAACGTATCCAGAGATTCAAAGTTTTACCTGTTTCATCAGATTTCCAGCGATGAAGCTATTGAAACCGCAAAGCAACTAGCTCTCCAAGAAGGCTTGTTGGTTAGTCTATTTGAAATATCTCTTGAGTGAAAACACTTTGAATGCATATGAGAAAATCCTTAATGGTTAGTGAACTATTATAACTTTTTTTTCTTTCCCAGGTTGGTATATCTTCTGGAGCTGCTGCTGCAGCTGCAATCCAGGTCGCAAAGAGACCTGAAAATGCCGGGAAACTCATAGCTGTAAGTTCTTAGTGTTGCCATCTATGCTTTTCATCTTCTTTTCTAGATGGAGAATTGCTGTGTTAAGTCTTTTCATCAGAAGGATTCGATTCCCTCCTCACCAACCCTTGTCCTGTATCTGTGACCGACCACTAATTAACTATATTTATCGAGTTATAATAATCTATTTACAACACAGTAGCACATGGAAATCATGATTCATAAACCTTAGCCTAGTCTTACTGCACTTAAGCTTTGTTTTCTTTCTCAAGTAGTTGATTTGCTTTACACGTCTAGTCACTTATGGCCCTTAGATACCTACACTCTGTGTTAGCTTTATCTCTTTGGATCAGTGAACCCTAGCCCTTTGAAAGTGAGTAAAAGATTCACAGGTTTGTTAGAAAATTTGATGTGTGAGTTGATGAATCTTTGTGTTCCAGGTTGTGTTCCCGAGCTTTGGGGAACGTTACCTCTCCACAATGCTCTTCCAGTCGATCCGTGAAGAGTGCGAGAAAATGCAGCCTGAGATTTGAAATTTCCTCTTGTAATTTCTTGACCTACAAGGAACCTCTTCTTTGATTTCTTTCTTGTTTCCAGGTTGTTTTCTCCCAATAGACTTCCTCTCTCTCTACGTCAACTGTATATTTGCATTTTACAATGTGCAAACGCAATTGGTGTTTATTTAAATAAATGCATTAGGCGTGATTAACCCTTGATAAAATCATTAGTTTAACATAATTGACAAGTTATAACTTGTAACCAATGTTTTCATATCTGATTGCTGATTTTATATATAATCAAATTTGGATTTAATAAAAAAAATCTGTTATTTAAAAGCCCTGCTAAATGAAAAAAATCGCTATGCGATTAACCATTGATCCGGTAAAAAAACAGTAAATATGTTTTAAAAATAAATTAATATTTTGATAAATCTTTTAGATTGTAGATTTATAAATAAACTATTTGATTTGTAATTATTAAGAGAATGTGTACAAAGTACAAACACATAAGGAATAGGAGAATGTGTACAAAGTACAAACACATAAGGAGTAGGAGAGACATAGTCATAGAGTAGATGAGATTAGGATCACAAAATCTCACGGTATAAATAAGACATGCTGACCAAAAAAATAAAATAAGACATATGCTCATACGAATAGTCGTCCATCATCGGATAAACAAAGACAATATCTAGCTGGATGAGATGATTAGGGCAGGACTAGTGGGAAAGAGAGTTTCATCTTACCACTGTCGATGGGACGAGAAGGGACACACCATGATCTCTCATATATTCGTTTCGTTCAGTGAAGTCATTACATGTATTCAGTTTGGCTACACGAGGAATGGAGCTCTAGCCTTGTCTGAAACCTTTGGTATCTCTGTAGGAAGCTTTCGAACTGTAAGTTTTATATTATTGGTAAACCTTTTTTTTTTTTAATTTTCCTTTTAAGTGAAGTCTCTAATGAAGTTAAACGCATGCAGGTGAGACTAAAAGAAGATGAATATATAACTGGATTGAGTGGAGTGATAGAAAAGATGGGACTGGGACGAATCATAAATTTGACGTTCCACACTAACCGCGGGAAGCACGGACCTATTGGACGTTCATGCGATGATTCAGACGCAAGTGTTTCCACGATAGAGATTGATCCGGCAATTAGCGATGAAAGTGAGTTTAGTGGTTTCTTTGGGACTTACAATAGTGAATATCTGTCAACGATTGGTATCTACGTGAAGCCCACTCCAATGACCGGCGGCGGCACGGTGGTTAAACGTGAAAACAATAAACCAAGCAACGCTCAATAGTAGCCTTAGTTTTGAATGGAGGGAATTCGTCTTAATGTTGTCTTTTTAGTTCTTAACTCTCAACTAATAAAAAGGGTTTTATTTCTTATTTTGTGTGTGTGTGTTGTTTTAACCGCATATGACATAAAACAAAATTTGATATGACATATTACTTTGATGTGACATATTACTCAAGATGTTAAAAGAATGTTTTCAAAAATCGTTTCGGTTATGAATGATTTGCCGTCTAGCAGACGCATAAACACCCACTAAACCAATTTTTACAACAAGGTGTACTGCATGGTTACTATTGGGAGATCTCGGGGATTACGAGATCGCCCCGAATATATTTGGATGTAACTATTAGGAAATATATCATTAATGTATAAGTTAGATTTCCTATTCTATTATGTAAAGAACTTGCTAGACAAGTTATGTAATTTGTATAAATAAGTCTATTGGCTAAGTTAATAACATGAGAGAAACTATTATACTACTTAGGTTTCCTCCAAACTTGACATGGTATCAGAGCCAAAGATCCAATATCCTATGGGTTATGGTTTTGTTATTCTTTTCTAAATTAAAAAAAAAAAAGAGTTTTCACGTTTGCTTTCAGTTTGGAATTTTATCTGTTGATTCTTTTTCTATTTGTGACAACGAGTTTGATTATCATAATTAAGCTTTTTTTGGTTTTCTTCTTCTTATTCTCTTTTGGTTTTGTTATTTAAAAAAAAAAAAAAAAAAGACGAGAGAACGTGGTCTCATACTACAAAAGAGGGCTACTTATAATTGATGACACTACGTGAATTATGAGCATGGATCTTTGATGGTCGGTTCATATTCACCTGTGGAGTTTTACAAATCTTTATGACTATTAATCTACTACGAATTTGGTGGTAGTTACGAAGATGATTGATAATGACTTCAACGGGTATATACTGATCCGATGGAGTGATGAATTGATGATGTTGCTGCTGTGGACTTTGAGCATGAATCAGAAGGATTCGTTCAGTTCACTTGGTAGCATGAGATTATGAGATACACAACAACTACAGTATTCTTCATTGAATCGATGACCGTGGCGAGGTATAAGCGCTATTGATGACCGTGGCGAGGTATAAACGCTACTGATGGCCTTATGGTGAGGTATAAACACCATGAAGATGATTTGATGATTGTCCAATCTCATACGTGTTACCACGTATGAGCTTGCGGGAGGGTATTGGGAGATCTCGGGGATTACGAGATCGCCCCGAATATATTTGGATGTAACTATTAGGAAATATATCATTAATGTATAAGTTAGATTTCCTATTCTATTATGTAAAGAACTTGCTAGACAAGTTATGTAATTTGTATAAATAAGTCTATTGGCTAAGTTAATAACATGAGAGAAACTATTATACTACTTAGGTTTCCTCCAAACTTGACAGTTACCGAGCATGCAAGCAGACTTACTCGTAAAACCCCAATAATCCAGATGACATAGCTATTAGTTAGCTTTCTTCTTGACTTATAAGATTCCCTTAATATATAGAGTTTTCTTGTTTCACAAACTCTCTTTATCGATTTTTTACATAAACATAAGAGTCTCTCGAGGGTTAATTCTTGAAATTACTTGGGCCTTTATCTTTGCTTGCTCCCCATAAATTTTCTAAAGAATTGTCGTTCTGGCTTGTTTGCAAAGAACCTCGGCGGAGAAAATATAATTGTGTGAGATTGGTCTCAATTGGTTTCTATGTAAGACTTGCCCTCCCTGATGTTAAGAAGATTAAAAACTAAAAGGTATGAACAGGGAAGCCGTGACTTGTTTTGCTGCTTGATGTTTTATCAACTACTTATCTCACTATTCCAGGTTTTATGTCTTTATTAGCTATGCTGTAATAAATTTGAAAAGATTAAGAAGAGAAGAAATAAAATAATCAGAAAGTATTTTCTTTTAGGTTGTGTTTGACAAAGCTTTCTTCAATCTGTCGATGAGATTAGGCATTGCATCATCAACTGTTTGGGTTCACGCACTGCTCGTTATCATTTATCGCTATATCATGACAAACCTCAAGAGATCCATTAATCCTCTCTTTCATTTTTAAGCTAAAAGTTCAAAAACTAAAACTTGAATATGGTCTACTGACATTAGTAGTTAAACTAAGCCATTATTCTTATATCAATCATCCAAGAGACAAAACATGGTATCTTTTCATAAACTCGTTTAAACCAAAGTTTCAGACATCATTCACTAATCTTTCAGCTTTCAATGTAAGATTTCATATTAACATTCTTTCATCTCTACTTGTAGCAGATAGACTAAAAACATCTTGTTAGTGAAATAGTTCGGTGCATTTGTGATAGAATCAGAAGTTGCATATTGTGGCAGAGCATAATATCTTATCGAGTATACAAAGCTCTACTCTAAAAAAAAAGCTATCAGGGGAATCAATCTTAGAATACATACATCAGTAGTGCACTAAATCTCGGAGTAGAGAACATTCAAATCAATCTTTAGGAATGTGGTTACTCAGTGGAGGAATCTGAGTTTTCTGCAAGGTCAAATATATCTTCATTGTTGTCATTCCGATTCTTTTTCAAGACACTTGATTTTGCAGCACCTTGCACTGCAAGTTATCTTGGGATCTTAGTATTATTTGTAATGGGAAAAAAGAACTCTGCAGTTTGGACAAACTGAAGACCAAAAGCTGATCGATACTGGCACAAAAAAAAACATATAACGCAGATGTCTCGTTTTCTTCTTCATAAATAGAGTATTTCCTTAGAAATTGTAATACAATAATTATACTCCCTCTGTTTTATTATGTAGGTAGTTTTAGCCAAAACTTTTTGTTTCATAATATAAGGTGTTTACATGATCCAAAGTAACTTTTGCATTAATTAGATATTTGATGACCAATCAAATAATACATGCCTTTTAATTATTGGTTGAATTTGTATATTAAATACTATTTTTTAAAAAGTAATCATTTCCTTGATTCTAGTACTTTTAAGTAAAACTACTTACAAATAAAAACAGAGGGAGTATTAGTTCAAAAGAGAGTCATTATCTCAAGCACGTTTCTCCAGGCTTTGAAAATTCACTTTGGGACTTGCTTACTTCCCATACACACAACTCCATGAAAAAACTCCTCGGTCCTTGCGTAACCTCCACAAGTTTTTTTTTTTTGATATTTCTGGTGTCTGGACAGCCACTTTTCCAAATATCCCCCGAAGGGGTCCAGCGCCCCAGCAGTAAGGATGTTAAATCGCTGTGGCCGGGTTTCGAAGCTGGGTGGCGGGCACCTCAGCCGAGGTTCCATTACCACCAGGCTACGAAGCCCGGTTTAACCTCCACAAGTTCTCACTATTTATTTGTCATTTGTATACTCTTGTCCCGTAGACATTAGTTTCAAGTTCATGGAGATGATCAGAATGGGGCCAATTGGCTGGGGAAGTAACTTTGTTTATTCCGGATGGGATGAGATGGGCCACAACATAATCTCACACATAATCGTCTCATATGACAGAAGTGGAGTAAGATCCATCCAGTTCGGTTACGTCGAGAATGGAGCTCTGGCCATCTCAAAAACGTTCGGATCATCAGCGGTCCTATAACAGCCGAATTGTATGTTTCTTTATTTGTCTAATTTTTTTTTGCTTTGTATGTGCTACATATTCGTTTGACTACACAAAGCCTGTAGGTGCGGCTGGAGCATCGAGCATGAGTCTGAGTTTATGACCGGGTTAAGCTTGGAGATGTACGATGGTTTTATAACCTCTCTGACGTTTCATACAAATCAAAGGAAACACGAAGTGGTTTACTTGGCACTCAATTCAAAATTCCAAAAAAAAAACTCAGAAGATAGAGTTGCACTCGGGGATACTTGAACAGAGTGAATTCGAGGTTTCTTTGGAACTTATGGCATTTCCAAATTAAACTCAATTGGTTTCTATGTGAGGCTTGCCCTCCCTGTTGGTAAGAAGATTAAAAAGGAAAAGGTACGATGAACAGGCAAGCCGTGACTTGTTGCTGCTTGATGTTTTATCAACTACTTATCACATTATTCCATGGTTTGTCTTTATTAGCTATGCTGTAATGGATTTGAAAAGATTAAGAAGAGATGAAATAAAATAATCAGAAAGTGTGTCTATTAGATTGTGATTGCCAAAGCTTTCTTTCAGTCTTTCGATGAGATTAGGCAGAATCTTCACGGTATCAACAATTTTTTTGTTCACGCACTGCTTCTAATCATTTACCGCTTTATCTTGACAGACCACAAGAGATCCAATTTCTCCACATTGATAATTAAAAAGTTCAAAACACAAACTTGAACATGGTCAGTTGATATTTGGTAATTAAACTAATCAATTATTCTGATATCAGTGATCCAAGAGACAAACACATGATATCATAAACTCGTTTAACAAAAAAGTTTCAGACTTCAGTTATTAATCTTTCAGCATTCATGTAAAATTTTAAATTCACATTTTATCAACTCTAGTTTAGTAAATAGGCTGACTAGGAATTTGGAACAGAAACATCTTGTTATTGAAATAATTCTGTGCATTTGTGATACAATCAGAAGTTTCATATTGTGGCAGAGCACAATATTTTATTGAGAATACTAAGCTTTACTCTCATCAATGGGGTTAAAGTTACATCTATTTTGATTTGTATATTCAATGCTTTCAAAAGTCTCTCAGAAAAGCTATCAGGGAAATCAGTCTTAGAATACAAACATTAGTTGTGCACTAAATCTTGGAGTAGAGAGCATATTATCCAAATCAATATTTAAAAATTTGGGAACGTACTGAAGGAACCTGAGTCTTCTACAGGTCAAATATTCTTTATGTAGTAACCAACACATCACCTTGCACTGCAAGTTATCTTGGCATGGTATTATTATTTTATGATGAAAAAAAACTCTGTCATTGGACAAGCTGATCGATAGTGACACCAAGATATTAACTCAAGACTTGAGCCTCGCGGCTGCACAATAGGAACCCTTTGTTTCTTTTTTTAGTAACTCACAATTCACAAGAGCTTGGCTCGTTTATACAGACCAAGAGAGAACATTACCTCTTGTGTGTTATTATTACTTACAAGACTTATACGTAGGAAACTGTAACAGTGTTCTAGTTTAAAAGGAGTAATCATTTTAAGCACAATTCTCCAGGAAGAATCCAACTTGGGATTTTCTTTGCTTGCTTCCCACACACACAAAACCATAAATACTTAAGAAAACTCTTCGAACCTTGTTTAATCTCCACAAGTTTACTCTATTTATATCTCCTCTGTATCATCCTTTTATTTTTCTTACAGGACTTAGTGTCAGATTCATGGCGAGGATGAGAATGGGACCGCTTGGCTACATGCATAAGAGCCGCACGGGCACCGAATGGGATGAGACAGGCCGCACCGCAATTTCGTTGATCATTGTCTCATTTGACAACTGTTCAGTAACATCCATACAGTTCGGATTCGTTGAGAATGGAAAGCTTGTCATGTCAAAAACGTATGGGGCATCAGGATTTAGCAAACGAGTTGTAAGTTGACCTCTATTGTTCACCAACTTTTTTTAATTTATGTCTGTTTTGATTTACGCTATATCTCTACAGATAAGGCTGAACCATGAGACTGAGTTTGTGACCGGGATAAGCGGGGAGATAGCCAGTGGCTCTGGTATTTCTTCTCTGACGTTTCATACAAATCTTAGAGAGCACGAAGCCTTTCACTTGAAAATTGATGCAGGGGAAAAAGCATTTCATCCGTGGAAAAGGGTGTTTTATTCAGGGATAGTTGATCGCCGTGAATTTGAAGGCTTCTTTGGATTCTATGATGAATATCGTTTGCTCACAATTAATTTCTTTGTGACGCATATCTTATCTGATGTGAAGACGATTAAAAATGAAAAGTAATGAAGTTTTCTTGGTCCTCTCTAGTTGAGAACCATGACTCATTGGTCTCAACTAATAATTTCTTTTCTTTGTTAGTGTATGATGTACTGTGTTTAATAAGATCTGAAATAAAAGATGTGAAGTTTATATTGCATTTTGGCAGAGCTCAGTTTAGATTGATATAGGTTTTCATAATTGCATTTTGGCAGAGCTTAGCAAACTCATACTTGTCTCAATAAACCGCACACTAATGTTGCAAGATAATCCAATTGAGAAGTTGATAGCCTAGTAAAGAATAAAAACTTAGGGTCTAAACATTATATAGTCTCTTGGATTTAAGTGTGTTTTTGCCAACCTTTACGTCTAAGTTGTGTAAGAAACGGACTAGGTGGATGATAATAAAAATCTTAAACAGTTATCCATAATATAAGCTCTGGTCATGTCAAGAACACACGGTTCATCCAACTTTCACTAAATATAATGTGTGATTCATTTGATTACACTAGTCTTCAGGTGAGGATTAACCATGAGTTAGGGCATCTCCAACTCTACTCCATTTTCTACTCCAAACATCATTTTGGAGTAAAATCTTCTCCAACCCCACTCTATTTTCAACTCCAAAATGGAGTAATGGCTAGGGTTACTCCATTTATGGAGTAATCTTACACATTACTCCATTTTGGAGTTGAACTTTTTTTATTTATAAAATTGTCCTTTAAATCTTTAATGTTCTTATTTCTTACTTAAATTATATTTTAAAATGATAAAATAACATGAAAAATAAGATATTTCATTATTTAATAATTTGACATAAAATGCATAATATAATTAAACAACATAAATAATATAAAATAAAAATAACATAAAATAAGTGATTTAAATATCCGAGTTCAAAATTTTCTTGCTCGATTTAGGAATATCAAAGATAAAGAAGCTCGTTTTTTCATTACGAAATGCATTAATTGATCATTTGTGGGAAGAATATTCTAATGATTATTATCGAACCAACTTATATATTATGATTTATTCTATTTTTATGATTTCTTGTACCTTTTAATAATAAATATTTAATTTAAATAAATTATATTTTAAGGTATTTTTGCAAATATAAAATAGTTGGGGTTAATTGGTAAACTTTTATAAGTATAAGATATTACTAACAATTATTAACTATTTTGGAGTAAAAAATAGAGTAATACATTGGAGTAAAACCTTACTCCATTTTGGAGTTGCATCATTTTGGAGTAAAATTTGCAGTAATACATTGGAGATGCTCTTAGAGTTTGTGACTGGAAAAAGCAGGGACCTATACAAGGGCTATATTTCCTCTGAGGTTTCATACAAAACCAACGGACACAAAGCGGTTCACTGGACACTGATGAGAAGAAAGTTTCTTTCAGAGATACGCTGCAAATCTGGATTGGTCTCTACGTGATGCTTGTCCACACTAAATGTGAATGGGATCAAACAGGAAAACATATGAATTGGCAGATCAAAATACTCTGTTTATCTCATAAATGTCACCTTCAGGACTCAACGAAGTCGTCTTGTTTTATTCTTTATAAATAGAGCAATTCCTTAGAAACTTTAATACAATAATCAATTATAGTTGGGAAGGAGGAGTCATCACAAGCACATTTCTCCAGGCTTCATAAATTTCACTTGGAACTTTTCGTTGCTTGCTTCCCATACACGCAACCCAAAAATACAACTCCATGACCAACTCCTCGGTCCTTGTGGAACCTCCACAAGTTCTCCCTATTTATTTGTCTTCTGTATATTCTTTTCCCGTAGACCTTAGTTTCAAGTTCATGGAGTTCATTAAAATGGGGCCAATTGGCCGGAGAGATTACATTCGTATAATCGAATGGGACGAGGTGGGCCACAACATAATCTCACACATAATCGTGTCATATGACATAAGTGGAGTAAGATCCATCCAGTTTGGTTACGTCGAAAATGGAGCTCTGGTCATGTCAAAAACTTATGGAGGATCACCACTTGGCTTAAGCAGCCGAATCGTAAGTCTCATTATTTATTGTAACTTGTTGCTTTTATGTATGTGCTATATATTCGTTTGACTAAACAAGTATATGCAGGTGAGGCTGAAGCATGAGTCTGAGTTTATCACTGGGATTAGCATGGAGATATACAGTAATTCTATAACCTCTCTGACGTTTCATACAAATCAAAGGAAACACGAGGCGGTTCACTTGACATTCGATACCAAATTCTCAAAACCTCAGAAGATGGAGTTGCATTCCGGGATACTTGAACGGAGTGAATTTGGAGGTTTCTTTGGAACTCGTGGCGATTTCGACTTGTTCTCAATTGGTATCTGTGTAAGGCTTAACCTCCCTGGTGCTGAGAAGATTAAAAACGAGAAGGTATGAACAGGCAAGCCGTGACATGTTGCTGGTTTATGTTTTATCAACTATCACATTACTCCATTTTTCACTTCTCTGTCATCTATGGTGTAGTGTAATGGATTTGAAAAGATCAACAAAAGACGAAATAAAATAATCAGAAAGTGTTTTCTATTAGGTTGTGATTGCCAAATCTTTCTTCAATCTTTCGATGAGATTAGGCAACATCTTCACGGCATCAACAACTTCTTGGTTCACATACTCTGCTGCTAATCATTTACCGCTTTATCTGACAAACCACAAGAAATCTATTCAATCTCTCCTTCATTTATAAGTAAAAAGTTCAAAAACGAAAACTTGAATATGGTCTACTGATATGTTGTAATTAAACTGAACAATTATTCTGATATCAGTTATCCAAGAGATAACACATGGTAATAACTTCATAAACTCGTTTAGAAGTGTTAAATGAAAACCAAAGTTCGAGACTATATCACTATATCTTTCATGTAAGATTCCTATTTACATATCATCATCTCTTATTTAGCAAATAGACCGACTTGGAACACAGACATCTCGTTATTGAAATAGTTCGGTGCATTTGTGACAGAATCAGAAGTTTCATATTGTGGCAGAGCACAGTATTTTATTGAGAATACTAGGCTTTACCCTCATCAATGAAGTTAGAAAGAAACTATCAAAGAAATCAATCTTAGAATGCATACATCAGTTGTGGACTAAATCTTGAAGTGGAGAATATTCAAATCAATCTTTAGGAATATGGTTACTCAGTGGAGGAATCTGAGTTTTCTGCAGGTCAATGTATTCTTCATAGTTGTCATTCCGATTCTTTTTCCAAAGCAGTTGATCTTGCAGCACATTGCACTGCAAATAATTGTCTCGGCATGGTATATTAGTTTGTGATGAAAAAACTCTGCGTTTGGAAAAATTAAAGACCACAAAAGCTGATCAACACTGACACCATAATATCTACTCAAGACTTGAGCCTCACGGCAGCACAATGGGAACCCTTTTTTTATCTTTTCCGTAGCTCACATTTCCAAGAACTTGGCTCGTTTCTACAAACCAAGAAAGTACATTACCTTGTGTTTATAAGACTTACATAGGAAACTGTAACAAGTGTTCTAGTTTCAACGAAAGAGTCATTTTAAGCACAATTCTCCAGGCTTATTTAAATCCATTTTTGACTTTTCTTAGCTTGCTTCCCACACACACAAAACCATAAATAATCCTCGGGACCTTGTTTAATCCCCACAAGTTTACCCTATTTATATGTCCTTCCGTCCTCCATATCTTTAATTCCTAAAGAAATTGGTTTCGTATTCATGGAGGGGATGAGGATGGGGCCGCTTGGCTACAATGTTGGGTACGGCAAGGCCACCGAATGGGATGAGACAGGCCGCATGGCAATCTCGCTTATTATTGTCTCATTTAACAATTATTCAGTAACATCCATACAGTTCGGATTCATGGAGAATGGAGAGCTTGTCATGTCTGAAACATACGGACCAACAGGGGATAGCATACGAGTTGTAAGTCTCATGATCTAGTCCTAACTTTTTTATACTTTCAGTGTTCTACATGTCTGTTTTGATTTACACTATTATATCTACAGATAAGGCTGAACCATGAGACAGAGTTTGTGACCGGTATAAGCGGGGAGATGGCCGATGGCTGTGCTATTTCTTCTCTGACGTTTCATACAAATCTTAGAGTATGCGAAGCATTTCACTTGAAAATCGATAGAGGGGGAAAATTATGTCCTCCGGAGAAAAGAGAGTTTCATTCAGGAATTCTTGATCGCAGTGAATTTGAAGGCTTCTTTGGATATTATGATGAATACGTTTGCTCACAATTAATTTCTATGTGAGGCATAACTTCTCTGATGTTAAGAAAATTAAAAAGGAAAAGTAATGAAGTTTTAAGTACTCTAGTTGATCAAGAACTCATAAGATTTCTTGGTTATTTTATAATATATTGTGTTTCAAGAGTTCAATAAGAGCTGAAATAATAAAAATCGGAGGAAGTTGATTTTGCATTTTGGCAGAGTTCAGTCTATGACTGATAGAGCTTTTTAATTGCATTTTGGAAGAGCTTAGCAGCATCAAACTTTTCTTGACAAACCACACTCTAATGTTGCAAGACAAGCCTGTATAAAAGTTGAGATAGCCTAGTAAAGTATACCAACTTAGGGTCTAAACATTATGTAATCTCTTGGATTTAACTTTGTCTTTACCAACTTTTACATCTTAGCTTCGTAATCAAAAGATGTGGATGATAAAAAAAAATCATAAACATTTATCCATAGTAAAAGCTCTGATCATGTTAAAAACATTATAAAAGAGCTCTGGTAGACCGTGCATTGTAGTTATGCAAGTGATTAATACTCTTAACTGATGCTGTTCTCTTACATGTTCTACTACTCATTCTGGATTAGCCTAATCTTCCACATAGTCACTCAGCCTTAACCAAAAAACCTCTGTTACTAATAATGCTGTAACTGAGTTCAAAAAGATAAAACATATGATGAAAACATAAAGAGTTAGAAAATCTATCTCTCTTGGATTAGGTTTGTTGCAGAGCTCCTCAGTCAGGGATTGACAAAGCTTTCTTCATCTTCGACACGAGACTAGGCAGCGTCTTCACAGCATCGTCAACAGTTTGGTTCACGCACTGCTCCAAACCAGTTACAGCTTCATTCCTCGTCTTGTGGAGCTTGGCAGCCTCAAACTTGTCTTGACAAGCCACAAGTGATCTATTTAACCTCTCCTACATTCATCAGTTGAACATCAGTCAGTTATGTCTTGTAATCAAACTAAGTGGACAAACAACCAACACTATTTTCATTGAAAGTTTCAGACTTCAATCACTTAATCCTTTTGCACTTCATCATCTCTAATTAGACATTATAATGGACATAAGAGACTCACTTCGAACACAGACATCTCATTATCAAAATGATTCTGAGCGTTTGTGATTGGAACACTGCAAGTCTCTGCGCATTGGCTAATCTCAGCGTGTGTTCTTGTCCTATCAAAGCACTCGTACGCACACTTGAAGTAAGCTTTCTGTACCAAAAGCACAAAACATACTCTTTACATAATCTCTCAGAACTAAGCAAAAACCAAGTATACACAAAGAAGCTAACTTTAAGCGTTTAGCAACTACAGGGGAGAAAACAGAGTAAAGGGTATGTGAAATCTAACTTTGTTTCAACACAGTTTCAGAGCAGAGTTCAAAAGTAACCTGAAGGGTGAAGTTGATGTGGTCTTGTAAGGGAGAGAGAAGAGACTGCGAGACAGAACTGACTTGGTTAACTTTGTGTCTGATTCTCTCTCTCACCTTCTTCTCCACCTCCTCCTCTGTTGGATCCATCTCGTTTCTTCCTCTTACGTTCCAGAGAGTTGGTCTTAACTTGCAGAAAGAGGAGAGAGTTCGAATCTTTACTCCTTCCCCAAGCTCATTGGTGGTATTGGTATAGTCTGTATAGTTTCGACCGCCTCCCATGGCCGTGTCTCTCTGAGCTCTAACTAACTTACTGGGCCAAAGGCTTTGAATTTGGGCCGTTAGGGTTTTCTTTTTCCTCACCAGCCGTCTCTGTTTCTTCTATTCAAAGGAGTAAAGGTGTAGACTTTCAATCACCTTTCTCATCTTATACGTTTATACCAAATTAAAACCTGTTCTTAGACCTTGACCAACTAGATATTCATTAAGATTCATGATCATCAATCAATCAAAACTGCTAAAAGCCACATGAGTTCTTATCTAAAAACAGAGGAAAAACAGAGAGAACACACATTACTAACCTGAACTGAAACAAAACTCCAAAGTCAAAAACAGAGTTCAGACCAGACTTTTCAAATGTTTTCACAGCTACAAAGTTTACTAAAGTGACCAAACACCGCTATCACCTCACTGCTTCTCAACTTTGTAACTAGACCCACGAGAACATTATCAGAAACCATAGTAATCTACACCAGCAGAAACAGATCAGATGAGGAACTGAGAGTTTATGTCGTTTCTTAGAGCTGCACTTCTCTGTCATGTATCCAGCTGAAAGGAATCTTAGGTCCTTTCTTGGCTCTTGCTTGAGCTCTCTCATCCAATCTCCTGATTCTCGGAGACAACCCACATAAATAGTCTCGTGCTTTGTTTCCTTCACCCGAAAGCCCATTTAAGTTCTCTATCTTCCACCTACCAACCAAAAACTCAAGAATGTCCGCGTAGTCTTTAGCAGTGTAAACACCTAATCTCTGAGCCACAGACGAGAAGTTGTCAAAGAGGTTGTCGTCGCGTCCATCGTACATCAAGTGAGCCGGCATCGAGATTTTCTTCCTCATCATGTCTGCAAAAGCCACCACAGTTCCATCAGGATCAATCTCGAGGAGCTTCTCAACTATCTTGGTGTAAGCTGTTTCGTGACGCTTCTCGTCTGCTGCTATAGTGCCGCAGATTTGCGCTAGCTTGAGGTCTCCATGCTCTTTGGCTTGGCGAGCTGTGTTTCCGTGAGAGATGAAGGTTGCTCTTTCTTGGAATGACGTGTAGATGAAGCCAAGGTAAGGGTTGTTCTCTGTACGCGGATCCTGTTACA